>NW_026089623.1:7306918-7342290 GCF_024586455.1 Bactrocera neohumeralis
CAGCTCGTCATCTGCTCGCTTTGCTCCACAGTTTTCTTTTGCAGAGCAATGGCCACCCCTGTCATCTGCACATTTTGCTCAACAATTTTCTTTTGTAGAGCAATGGCATCCTCCTCTCGCTTTTCACGCTCCTCCATTTTTGTTAGCACTGCTCCAAGCATCTTCGCTGCAGTCAATTTACCTTCAGAAGGGATGAATGTAGGTGATGGCATAGGAGAAGGTAAGATGGGAGGAGATAAGGAAGAAGATGGAGGTGATGGTGAGGAAGAAAATTGAGGTGATGGTGAGGAAGAAAAATTTATAGACAGAGCAGGAAAAGCTGGAGCAGGCGATGTGACTGTTGGTGTTGGCGAGGAAGCTGCAGCATGAGCAGCTTAATTTAAATACAACGGCGGCAAAACCTGTAAGTATAAAACTGACCAATTATTGCCTTATGTAATAATAAAATATATAGTCCGACAAATATTAAATGAAAATATTACCTGGTGACCCAAAGTCGCAACACCCGGCAATCCATCCACCGCTGCTGCACCAAAAGTTGCAATCGCTTGCTCCTCAGTTATTATTCCATTTATCGGAGGGCATCCACCAGTCGCTTGCGCATGTGCCTTCAGTTTGCTCGCTCGCGATTTCAATTGATGCTTCCAATGCATTAAGGACTATGGAAACATATTTTAATAATGTGAAACATACACAAGCATTTATGAACTTACCTCCTTCCACTTGGCTGACGACCGAGTTGGACCTCTTAAGGCATTTAAATTATCCGCTAACTCCGACCAAAGTATTTGTAGTCCTTGAGGGTTGGTCGGAGTTAGCTTCCCCCGTTGAACTCAGGATGCTGCTTGCAAAACATTATATAATGTCGCCCAGGAATATATGAAATTATTATATATACATATAAATTTAAAACTTGCAAAATTACTTACATATGCTGATTATCCATTTGTGTGTCCATTTTTGTTTGTTTAGTTATATTAAAACAGCTGTTTGACAGCGAAAAGCTTTTTACCTCACGTGGTGACTTTTTTAAGCTTTTTTCTTATGAGGTTTGAGCAAGAAAGCTTCACAAAATATGCCTCACAAGAAATCTCTCAAATTTTTCCTCTCAACTCAGTTGAGATGTTTTTTCAGAATAAGGCTGTAAATATGGCCTCGTTAGTATTGCTGCGTATTGGGTCAGGTGCTGTTCCAATTTTATGATTTAAGAGATGAAAAATCGATAAGCGATGCTGAAAATTAAATTTTATTTCAAAAGATTTAATATGTATTTTTTAATTTTTTTTATGGAATTTATGGAATGGTGTAGAACGTTTGATTCATTGGTCTGCTTTAAACGCTAGTCCCGAACCAATGAGCTTTGTGCTTGAGGGTAGCAGCAACTTTTTGAAGAGCAAATACTACGGTGAATGTGCTGTTCGCGAATAATTCCCAGAGTCCAGTTGATATCTATGGTTCGGAAGATCGTTTCCTATGATACTACGCCCACATTTGGCGTCGCCAGTTCCGTGCCATGTCACTCTGATTTACGGGCAAGCGTACTGTAAAACAACCGGTTTTTGTGTCGGATTGTGCTAAGGATCCCGATTCTGCTAGTCAGGTTTATCAAGTTGTTAGGTAGGTTTTGATCAAAATTGAATTTACATACTTTCTAATATGCCAAACACTCAACACCCACCTTGCAGACCAAAACGTTACCAGTTGAGCGAATTAATTGACTTGTTCCATCGTGTTATGCTTATGTGTTGCGATCCTACCTTCCCATTGAAAGCCGAGTTCACTGAGCTTATCTGTTCTGGAAAACCTGTTGGTGAGCTACATATGGAACTTATCGATCGCGAATGTATTAAAGATGTCGTTTTCTCCGACATACCGTGGTTGGAGGATTTGGGTGTACAATTAACCTCTATGGAAGAGCAAGTACCATGGGAATTGCGACCATATCGTGCTGCGCAATATTAAGACGCCGAATTGAGAGAGTGGGGGAACTCCACCAAAATCGATGGAATATCAGCAACATGGCAACAACGCTAACAACAACAGCCAAGCAAATAATAAACAACACTCATCAAATGAAATTTGGTGGCGTTGGTGCCCAAGCAGCTATTTGAAAAATAAACCTTCGCATCTACGCGAATTGCAATTCGTCTTTACATCTAGTGAATTATGGTCGATTATGAATGGTGTAGAAGTTGATAATTAAACTTTAAAAAACAAATAAATGTAATTTGGTTAATAATAAAGCGCTATTAAAAATTAAGGAATTTGTGTTGTATTTATATTTGGGCCAAACAAGTTATTATCGATTAGAAATAATTTCAAATGGAATATATTTTGAACAACATAAAAATCTTACATGCACGTATGTGTTAGTACTTTTTTAAATATGAAAGTATCAAACTTATCGTAGTTATTTGTTAATTACTTTTGTTTTCATTATTGCATTTAGTTTAAACCACGGTACAAGGATATCGACCCATCAAAATACCGAAAATATTCATACATGCAGCTTAATCCAGTATTGCTATTGAGCATGGCAAAATAGTGTTGCGTAAGCTAATTTAAACTACCTTTTACTACTATATAGATATTGCAAATTCAAAAAATAATTTCTTTAAGAATCCTATTTTTTTTAAACTATGCTTACAACTAAAAAATAATATGGTAAATCTGTTAGGATGGTAAAAAACTCCATTTGGGAACGGTTCGGATTCCTCATCGCCGGCGTATATCTAAATTCAGACATATAAAACGTGTATGTAGTTTGTGATTATAAAAATTTATACCTAAAGTATAGTAAATATGGCTATTATAATTATCTCTTGATTTATCTTACAGTAAAATATTAGGGGTATTCTCTTACTCTTGCAAAAACCTTGCACGGTGCACGATTTGCAGATTTTTCCACCTAATGCAACGGCACAACAACAAACACACGTAGAAAAATATTTGCAAGGGCTGTAAAATATGTCAGACCAAAACCTATGTTTAATTGCAACCCTGTGCTAGCTGTCATTTTACTTAACCCTCATCGAGACCCTCGGTCTGGCCAGGCATATTTTGTTTTTAAATGTTATTTAAATATATTTAGAGTGTAGCAAACAACTTGCGCTTCCAGGCAGCTTCCTAGAAATTTATTGTCTATAGAATTCAGAAAAAAATTCAAGGATATCGTATCGAAAAGGACGAAAAAAGGATATTATAATATTACACCTTAGTGCACCAATGGTGCTTGGCTAGACCCCACAAAATTTGTATGAAAATATATATATATATATGAACTTTGGTATGTTTCTATCACTTCGCACGGTTGATTTATCTGTTTTCATGTTCGTTACATGTTCAAATTGGTTTGTATGTTTATCTAGGTCAAATATTTTAGCCGCTAGAGCGTTTTAAAGGTTAAGAAAAATGTAATTTTTCTCAAAATGTTAAATTTTTTGTGAACGCTATTGCCACGCCTCTGGTAGGGATAGAGGGGAGGTTGAGGGCTTTCCTGGAAGCCCCAGGGATGAACTAACTCGCAAAATGGTTTTGATCTCCCCCGACCCCATACCCCCCAACTGTAGTGAAACAAAAGGATGGGCATCGCCTATTGCCACGCCCCCGGTGGGGCCTTGGGGGCGAATTATACATTTCCTGAAAGCTCTTTAAATTACCTAACCGATTTTATTTGACCACCTAGGTCAAATACTTTAGCCGCTAGAGCGTTTTAAAGGTTAAGAAAAATGTAATTTTTCTCAAAATGTTACATTTTTTGTGAACGCTATTGCCACGCCAAGCGTGAACAAGGCAGTCAATTCGATTTCAACCAAATCGAGAGATAAGAAATTTTGAAAATGGATCTATATTGTACATGTATGAGCGTAAATACAACACGTATTTCCATACAAATGTATGTAAACACCACTTGGTCTAGCCAAGCACCATTGGTCTCGACTAAGTGTATCAGACCGTTGGTCTGGACCAGGGTTAAATAAATAAAATTGTTGAGGAATGTAAATTTTAAATAGATTTTATAATATCTATTTAAATTATAAAGATTTGTTACAGTTTTTTTTGTTAAAAATGTATGCAGAAGGTGCGCCAATTCACAATAGCAATGCATAATAGTCATTCACAATAAATTGACCGAATCAGCAGTTCATATATAACTAGATTCTGCAATGGGTGCTCTCGTGCCCTTGTATATTTCGGTATAGTATTTTTGCAATCTGCAATCTTGCAAGAGCAAGCGAATACCCCTATTATTAATCGGAGAAACAAGCATTTTAAAAAGTTGAATTTTTGAACTTTAAATGCAAATATCTCAAAAACTATAAGTCAGCGGCAACTGCAAATATGTATATATATATTTTTTTTCTTGACTGGAGGACCTCCTCTATACTAACATACCCATTTTAATGCTCTTCTAAAACCCAGCCAAAGGAGTATTATTATTACATATTATTATAAATATATTTGTGATATTTCACTACACAAAATTAATACTACAAAAAAAAAGAGTAAAGTAAAGCAGCCCACAGAAAGTGTTGTTGTAGAAAGTAACCAAAACCTGAAGGTCCCAGTTGTAGATACCATGTTGGAAAGTCCTTCTACTTCCAATAGGACGGAATATAGGTTGAGTGATGTGAAAAGTAAAGATTCCGAATATGATGAATCCGAAACAAACATGAAAAGCATTTCAGTTAGGGAAGAGCTATCAGAGTAGGCGGTGAAATTTAATATTTCCACAGGTGCAACCAATAGTCTATAAGGAATATTAAAAAAACACATTACAAGTATTCCAAAGGATGCACAAACTTTAAAGTGTACTCCTAAGTTTCCATCTGTAGAGAAAATGGGAAAAGAAAATGTACTCACTACGGCATAGAATACTCCCTGAAATATTTTTTTTAGGAAATCATTTGATTACACTGAAATTCACCTCAACATTAACATTGACGGCCTTCAGTAGCAAAAACTCAAATTTACAAACTTGGCCTATTTTATTAAATGTAAATGGGGAACCAGTTGTCACCATTTGTGGGGGCATATTCCGAAATAATAATGCACTCTGTCGTTAGCATTTATTAGAAAATGGTTTAAATTTCAATGGTAAACTTTTTTCTATTCATTGCCGCTATCTTGATGTTCTAGTAAGATCATATATTTTGATTGTTAAAGGACACACTGGCTTTTTTGTTGCATCAAATTCACTCAAAAAGGCGAATCTGTAAGACATCGGATAATTTTCCGTAGTACTTCCACACTTACAGAACATATTCAGATTTTCGCTCACGGTGTAATGTAAATCATCATAAAATACTGGAGCAAATAGCCATTGAATAGTTAACAATCGACATTGTGAAGTCATTTCCATATTGCATATGCATGTGGTGTGTTAAGGTGTCATGAAAAGCTTACTTCTTGGCTGGAGAAGGCACAAAAATAGATTGTGTTCTTTAAAATCAGTCCAAATTAATTCATTAAATTCTAAAACACTTTTTTAAAGAAATCAGGTTCCACGATCCCTACAAGAAATTGAATAGTTTAAGGCTACGGAACTAAAGCAGTCTCTATTATGTACTGGAATAGTTTTACTTGCTGATATTTTAGACGCTGAAAGGTATAATCACTTTTTGTTACTTAGTTTGGGTATTCGAATTTTATTAATTAAAAGCTCTTGCATCGAAAATAATGAGTGTGCGAAAATTCTTTTAAATGCGAAAATTCTTTAAAAAATGTTTCCAGACTTTATGATGATTCATTCTTAATTTTTAACTTTCACTGGATTATAATCTTTTAGTGCATTTGAGTTTGAAAATTTTTGTCTATTTTTAAACGTAAATGTTATGGTAAAACTCATATTGTTGCCCAATTTTATAATCGTTTAGTTGAGGAAAGTTTATTCTGTAAAGATAATTTTGAGGTTGCAAGTTCATTAAATACAAATTCATTTTATTTATTCCTAAACCCTCAATCAGTAGAAGTAATAATGACCCTAAATATATTACAATCGAATCTACCGAATCAAATAAATCAATTGCGCAATTTTCTTGCCTTGCTGTACACAAAGCCATTCGCGCGGTGAGTAGCGAAATTAATTCAGTGAGTGAGCTCCGTGATGATAAAATGTTATTATTGGTGAACAACAAAAAAGTAGCCGATCGCTTCATTGCTTTAAAGCAACTTCCAGGAATCTGTAGCATCAAAGCTAAGTATCACGACAACCTGAACTTCACTAAAGGTACAGTATTTGCCCCTTCCTACGCAATGTAAGTGAAACCGAAATTGTTAGCGAGCTAAGTGCACAAGGTGTAGTTGCCGCTTTCAAATTTCAGAGGAAAGATGAAAACAACCAATTTACTCCAAATGGCGTTGTGTTGCTTACTTTCGACTTGTTCAACTTACCTGGACAAATTGATATTGCCTGGCGTAGAGTCAACGTCAGACAATATATGTATACCAATTCCCATGCGTTGCAAAAATTGTCAATTGCTTGGACATACCATAAAGCACTGCAAAGAAAATGCACACGCACTTTCTGCGCCAACTGCCAGGCTGATCACGCAGATTCTTCAAACAAGTGTCCAAAATATATGCAAGCAAAGCAAATACAAGCAATTAAAACAAGCTATTAAAATTTATAACTCAACTGTCTCTTTCCCCGAAAACTCGCCTTCTTTCTCAGCGACAGTCTCTCATCAGCAAAATAGCAAGCAAGAAACTCAGCACTTTAACTCAACCCCAATTCCCATACCTACCAATTCGCAATCAACTTCTTACGAAAATGCTTCAAACGAACAACAATTATCAGAAAACAATATACAAACTCACATACATAATACACCCACCGCAATAGTTGAAGAACTCTCTTCTCAATTTCCCGATCCCAATTTACACGATCTCACAGCACCCGACTACTCTAAAGAACTTGAGCAAAGTTATTACGCTCTCATGCAACAACAAAAAACTCACTATCAACCAACAAGTAAAACAATTTCTGACTCAAACTCAAACTCACCTATAAACTTCTCAACTTACCTCTCAAACACCAACAACACAAG
The DNA here is from genome assembly GCF_024586455.1 of Bactrocera neohumeralis. Taxonomy (NCBI): domain Eukaryota; kingdom Metazoa; phylum Arthropoda; class Insecta; order Diptera; family Tephritidae; genus Bactrocera; species Bactrocera neohumeralis. The sequence goes on from NW_026089623.1 coordinate 7,313,968, forward strand.
TAACACAGTTTATAACTCAAACAATATCTGTCTTTCTCATGGAGGCGATTCTCTTATGTCCTCAGAAGACGACGAGGCCATGTCTCATTTTGACAAATAACTCAACAAACGAAAATAACTCAAAACACAAATCATATTTCCAAGCTAAACCTTTATTTCTTTTCTTACAATCATGTTTTCCATTTTACAATGGAACATGAATGGTTTCTACAACAATTACCATGAGCTTCAGCTCTTGGTGCAATCCCACTCACCCTCAGTAATTCTACTAAATGAAACGCATTTACCTTACAATGCGAATGCAGTTCACCCGAAGCGCTATTCAGGCATATTCCATAACTTGTCAAACATAACCTCAAGTAAACAAGGTGTCGCAGTGTTGGTTAAAAAAGGCTTGCCTTTTAAAAGAATAATGTTTCAATCCTCAATATCTGCTATTGCCATCGAGGTTGATTTAGGTTTTAAACTTAATATAATTTGCGCCTACATACCGCCGACACAAACCTTTTCAAACGCAGACATATTATACTTGCTGCAACAAGTCTCATCACCTGTTATACTCCCAGGTGATCTTAATGCTTGGCGTTTGGAGAAAACACAAGAGGAAAACACATTGAAGATGCTTTGTTCACTTCCGACCTCATTTGCCTTAACGATGGTAGTGCAACCCACTTTTCAACTCATGGCACATTCTCGCATCTTGACCTCACCTTTTGCTCAGCATCCCTTGCCCCAAATTGCAGTTGGAGTTTGTCAAGCGACTTACACGGTAGCGATCACTATCCAATTATCTGCAAAATCAACACGCAGCGATATCGTTCCAAATTCAAACCAAAATTCATATTTAAAACTGACTTCGCTGACTGGCGTAAATTTTCAGATCTATGTGAAGAGGCAAATAACAAAATTCCCATCTCTAATAACAATAATAGAGAAGCTGCTCTTATTCAAAAAATTATTCGCTCCGCAGCAAATCTGTCTATACCACATACAAATGGTAGAAAATCCGAGCGCAATGTACCATGGTGGAACGCCAATCTAGCGTCTCTTAGATCAAAGAAGCAACAGGCATGGCACGAATACAAACGTTGTCAAACGCTTGAAAACTTAAAAGAGTACAAAAGATCGAACGCTAATTTTCGACGCATGGCTAAAGAAGCGAAACGACTCTGCTTCCAAAAGTTCACAGCGAATATCAATCCTGCTTAATCCCCCAAAAAAATCTGGAATGAAATAAATTTATTGACAGGTGGTACTAAAAATTCGTATATCCCACGGATCAACACTGCTGTTGAACCGCTAATCATGTCTGAATAAATTTCGAATTTCTTTGCAAACCACTTCTCTGCCGCGAGTTCTGATGAACACTTTAGCTTTCAATTTCGTAATAGCAAAGCATCAATTCCAGACAGCTTCACTGATACGACCTTTCCTCAACTGTAAAAATGTTAGAATAGAATCTCCCTTTCTGAATTTAAATATGCTCTTTCCTCAGTAAAAGGGAAAACGCCAGGGTTAGATAAAATATCTTACCCAATGATGGAAAACCTCCCGATTTCAATTAAGATACGTCTAGTTGAACTGTATAATAACATCTTTGACACCGCTGTTTATCCACAATTCTGGAAAACATCAAACATAATCCCGATACTAAAACCCGGAAAATCATCAACTGATGTCAACAGTTATCGTCCTATCTCTCTTTTGAGTTGTCTCGGGAAAGTCTTCGAAAAGATCATTGGAACTCGTCTGGCGTGGTTCGCTAGAAGAAACAACTTAATTAGCCCCCGTCAAGTTGCTTACAAGAAAGGTCATGGTACCATGGACACTTTACTTTTATTCGATAATTTTGTGACCACTGCTTTGTCTAGAAAAAATCACGTATCGTTGTTGTCGTTAGATTTCCAAAAGGCATTTGATCGCATAGGAATGCACGTTATATTAGAACAACTACAAAAATGGAAGGTTGGCCCCAAGATTTTAAATCTCATTAAATCTTTTCTTAATAACAGGAAACTATCAGTGACAGTTAATGGTTTCCTCTCACCAACGCGCAATTTATCAAACGGCACTCCTCAAGGTTCACCCCTTTCCGCCCAACTTTTTGTTATCGCATTCGATGAATTAAGCAACCTTTTATCCAAGCACAAGAAAATAGAGCATCAAATCTATGCAGATGATGTCCTCATCTTCTCAAAAGTCAACGATATCTCTGCTGTGCAAAACATTTTTAAAGATGTTCTAAACGACATTGCAGCATGGTCCACAACTTCGGGAGTACTCCTCTCACTAGAAAAAACCAACCTGCTACATATATGTCGAAAGAAGACGCCGTGTAACATTATACTCAATGTTGAAAACCATACAATTAATACTAAAGATAGCTTAAAGATACTAGGATTAATCGTAGACTCTAAATATTGCTTTAAGCAACATTGTAATTATATTAGAAGTTCCTTAATATCTAGATTAAATAATATTAAGTATCTTTCATGCAAACATAGCTATATACATTCTGCTACGCTTATCAATGTTGTCAGAGCTCTACTACTATCGAAGGTTGATTACGCCTTGCCGATCTATGGACACTGTGCAAAATCTACAATCTCCAGAATCTCAGCTCCCTATCATGCAGCTATCCGCCGAAGTCTCAAGGCTTTTCCAACTTCACCAACGAAATTTCTATTGGCCGAATCTGGCCTATCGAGCATATCCAACAGAGTGTCCGATACAACAAATCGTGTTCTTGGAAAACTACTTGACGCTACAAACACAGCGTTAGCAAATGCATTCAACAACGTAATTTCACGTAAAAGGCAGCTGAGGATCCCATCAGCGTTATCGAGATCTCTTGTTTTCGCCAAGGAGAATTTCATATCTCTTAACCGAGAGAAAAGAGTTGTTGAAACTTTTCCCCCTTGGCTTATCAGTTCCACATCTTTTGAGGATTCATTACTCTGCTTACCTAGACAACATACCCCAAACACGGTCTATAGAGCATCATTCTCAGAGGCAGTCAAAACTTACAGCGCTACTGGATGGAATTTTATATTCACCGACGGGTCTAGGACATCAGACTATACTTCCTTGGCTGTAACAAACAAAGATGGAGATGCAATATGTCAGTGGTTTCTTTATCCCATTTGCACAATTTTTACTGCTGAAGCTTTAGCAATTGTGTTGCGATCGAGTACGCGAAAAAGAATAAAGGAAAATTTATGATTTGCTCGGACTGCAAATCATGCATCACTGCAATCAAATCCCCTTCCAACACGAATAAAATAATTTCCTTCATTAGGAACTCATTAATCGCAGCACCAAACAAAATTAAGCTAATGTGGATCCCTGGTCATGTCGGAATCTTAGGAAACGAACGAGCTGACACCGCTGCCAAAAATGTGATAAAGTCTCCTGCACTAACTCTTAACCGTCTGACCAAATCCGATCTGCACAACGCAATAAAAAACGAAAGACTTAAACTCGATTTAACTGATTGGACAATCCAAGGTCATCACTACTGCAAACTAAACCCAAAGAGAGTTACACCTTCTTATCCAGCAAGTTTGCCAGCAAATGTTCTGAAGCCATACATTCGTCTTAGGCTGGGGCATACAATATTTACTCATTCTCATCTTTTAACTAGAGGTAATCCCTTCTGCTGCCCTCTGTGTGGTGGGAGCAACACAGTACAACACATGATTGCCCAATGTCCGAACATCACGGAGTCCTCGGCATGACAACATTATGCACGTATATAACTTCTTAAAACGCAATAATATTCTTAATCAAATTTAGTATAGCATAACAGTATATATCTAATGTAATTACAATTTTTGTTTTCCGATATTTCCGAGCTAAAAGTTAACATTTTAGAACTAAAAGAACGACTGAAAGCCCAGTAGCTAGTGTCGCTTTTTAATTTATGCTGCAATTTATTATTGTATAAATTGTTATAAATAAATATATAAATAAATAAATAATTTTTCTCAAAATGTTAAATTTTTTGTGAACGCTATTGACACGCCCCTGGTAGGGATAGAGGCGAGGTTGAGGGCTTTCCTGGAAGCCCCAGGGATGAACTAACTCGCAAAATGGTTTTGATCTCCCCCGACCCCATACCCCCCAACTCTAGTGAAACAAAAGGATGGGCATCGCCTATTGCCACGCCCACGGTGGGGCCTGGGGGCGCATTATACATTTCCTGAAAGCCCTTGAAATTACCTAACCGGCGCAATTTATTTGACCCACCTAGGTCAAATACTTTAGCCGCTAGAGCGTTTTAAAGGTTAAGAAAAAATGTAATTTTTCACAAAAAGAGTAAAGTAAAGCAGCTCACAGAAAGTGTTGTTGTAGAAAGTAACCAAAACCTGAAGGTCCCAGTTGTAGATACCATGTTGGAAAGTCCTTCTACTTCCAATAGGACGGAATATAGGTTGAGTGATGTGAAAAGTAAAGATTCCGAATATGATGAATCCGACCCAAACATGAAAAGCATTTCAGTTAGGGAAGAGCTATCAGAGTAGGCGGTGAAATTTAATATTTCCACAGGTGCAACCAATAGTCTATAAGGAATATTAAAAAAACACATTACAAGTATTCCAAAGGATGCACAAACTTTAAAGTGTACTCCTAAGTTTCCATCTGTAGAGAAAATGGGAAAAGAAAATGTATTCACTACGGCATAAAATACTCCCTGAAATATTTTTTTTAGGAAATCATTTGATTACACTGAAATTCACCTCAACATTAACATTGACGGCCTTCAGTAGCAAAAACTCAAATTTACAAACTTGGCCTATTTTATTAAATGTAAATGGGGAACCAGTTGTCACCATTTGTGGGGGCATATTCCGAAATAATAATGCACTCTGTCGTTAGCATTTATTAGAAAATGGTTTAAATTTCAATGGTAAACTTTTTTCTATTCATTGCCGCTATCTTGATGTTCTAGTAAGATCATATATTTTGATTGTTAAAGGACACACTGGCTTTTTTGTTGCATCAAATTCACTCAAAAAGGCGAATCTGTAAGACATCGGATAATTTTCCGTAGTACTTCCACACTTACAGAACATATTCAGATTTTCGCTCACGGTGTAATGTAAATCATCATAAAATACTGGAGCAAATAGCCATTGAATAGTTAACAATCGACATTGTGAAGTCATTTCCATATTGCATATGCATGTGGTGTGTTAAGGTGTCATGAAAAGCTTACTTCTTGGCTGGAGAAGGCACAAAAATAGATTGTGTTCTTTAAAATCAGTCCAAATTAATTCATTAAATTCTAAAACACTTTTTTAAAGAAATCAGGTTCCACGATCCCTACAAGAAATTGAATAGTTTAAGGCTACGGAACTAAAGCAGTCTCTATTATGTACTGGAATAGTTTTACTTGCTGATATTTTAGACGCTGAAAGGTATAATCACTTTTTGTTACTTAGTTTGGGTATTCGAATTTTATTAATTAAAAGCTCTTGCATCGAAAATAATGAGTGTGCGAAAATTCTTTTAAATGCGAAAATTCTTTAAAAAATGTTTCCAGACTTTATGATGATTCATTCTTAATTTTTAACTTTCACTGGATTATAATCTTTTAGTGCATTTGAGTTTGAAAATTTTTGTCTATTTTTAAACGTAAATGTTATGGTAAAACTCATATTGTTGCCCAATTTTATAATCGTTTAGTTGAGGAAAGTTTATTCTGTAAAGATAATTTTGAGGTTGCAAGTTCATTAAATACAAATTCATTTTATTTATTCCTAAATTTTTCACAGGAATTATGAATTGGACTGACTTCTTTATTACACCAATAAAATCATCAAACTTTTATTTAATGTTAATGCACTGCTTAAGAATTTTTATGTTGTCAGCATTCAGTGGAAGAAATACCAAAAGGAATTATATTGATAATTTTGAGTGTAGCCAATATGTATTTATTCCTCTTATTCACATTTAGATGGATTTCAACAGCCCATTTATATCGAATATCGATGGCGAAACCACTAAATCAGGTGGTTAATATATTATTGTTTTTGAAGTGGTTCAAACATTTTAATTATACTGTAGGTTTGGACACAGGAAACTAGATGCTCTGGATAAGAAGGTAGACGGACTGTTAAAAGGTCCATATGTATGTATGTATATTTATTTTATGCGCACCTTATTTATGGTATAAACGAGTACATACATTATGATGATGTCCATAATTTCAGAATATTAAATGGCACAATTCCGATTTCTTTGGCGCCGCGATTTGAAGGTATCGTTGGAAAGAGGAAGTCCTCCTGATTAAAAAATATGTTTATGTGTTATAGGTACCGCAAACGCTTAGTTTACGAGATATTCGACCTTAAATTTCAAAAATTCCCAAAATTCGAACATTTCAACAAGCTATTTTACCACATTAAACACACTTTACTCACATGTTTCACTTCAAATTAATTAAATTAAACTATAAACTTTTAAATAAATCCACATTTTACACTTTTGACAGTTTTTTTACCGAAGAAATCTTTATTTTAAAAATTACATTTTACACTCGTAGTGAACACCATGTGTGTGCTAAAAATTACGACGAAATGGAGCGCTGCCATGTGATGATAAGGAAATTCGCTGAAATGCCATTTTTCCCAAAAATTCCTCTATCCATTCATGTGGATATGTTTTTTATTTAATTTAATAAACAAATAAGTAATATTATATAATAATATTCTTAATATTATTATTGTCACCTAATATAGAAAACAACGTATTATTAAAAATAAATGGAAAGCGCTGACAGATATAATAACCAAAATTTAACCATTTTATAACGAAAACTCAAATTTTGTTTCAATATCAGTGCAAGATAACCAAAAAATATAACAACTTTATAACGAAACTCAATATATTTTTTTTTATTTTAACGCAGAAAGGAGTACTATACGGAAGTACTACGGTCACTCCGGGTATTCGCTCGACCAGAGTTATTTTTTTAAAGCGCGGCCGAAGGCCGCCAACGCAGAAAGGAGTACTACGCGAAAGTACTTCAGTCACATAAATCACATATTACACATATACATATGTAGAAAGTATTTTTCTTATAGTTAATATAGAAAAAAGAATCACGCGAAAAAGCAAACAAAGAAAAATTGTTAAAAATCCTACATATTTGCTGTTTAAGATGTGGCAAGGCTCGTTTTCCTCATAATTGTAAACAATCTAACCTTTTTAACGATGAGTCCGCTAAGTAATTTTTAAATTAATAAATTTAGGTAAAATATAGTAAAATAAAAGTGAAATGTGAACTTATTTCAATGTTTAGAATGTATATTTAAATATACAGAGTGAAAAACGTGAAAAAATTTAGTAAAACATAGAGAAATACCATGTGTTATTAGTGCAAATTTTTGAACTTTTAATCGTGAATATTTTAAAAGATAAAAGTTATTTCTATATTATTTTTAGATATTTCTTCTCTGGAGAAGCTCCCCTATCCGCACATACCCAATTTATAGGGAAATTCGGTTTTTTTACCCGTCCGCCAAAGTAATCGGAATGGTGCCTATTAAATAACTCAAAAGCTTTTAAAGAGAGTATTGGAAGAAATAAAATCGGGTTCAAATAATGCTACAAAAAAGATATATAAAATTTTGCTATAAAATACTTTTAAAGAAGCACATGATTTTGTTGCGTTTGACGACAAAACTCGAACATCAGAAACAAAATTTAACGATTTGGTACGCTCTCCATCATAAATATACGTACATTTTACTTTATAATGCATATTCTATTAATAATAATTTTTCTACATATTTTGATAGGTGGCTGAAATGTAAATTATAAGAGCGTCCAATTCGAACAAATTTATTTACTGATGAAGTTGCCATATTATATACCTGGAAAGGAACAAATACCAAAAAAACCGACAACAGCCCTTAGTGTGACGACAGCATTAAAACGTAATTGTAAAATTATCGATTTATTTTTATTTACTAATTTTTTTCTATTGTAGAAGCTGCCACGGATATGGAATTCGAACACAACAATAAACTTCTTTCAACACGCGAGCAATATGATCAAGAATAGAGTTGATTACAAAAAAATATATACATATATTATTGAAAATAGTTGAGTTGTTATAAGCATACGAGTATTGCGTGGGAATTTTAAATTAAATTATTTAAGTTGTGATTGGATTTTAAATTCTTACATAAATAGAGGACAATATTAGAGCTTAATTTAAAACAAATAATTATTTTTACATTAGTGGCAACTTCAATTAAAGTAATTGGAATCCGTTCCATTACTCTCGCTTCACGCTTGAGAAAATGTTCGAGAATTTGACATTCTCAAACTGAGGACAAAGGAAAATTTCATATCGAAAATGTTCCTTTTTGTTTGAGAATGCCTTCGTTTTAAATTAAAAAGCATTTGAAAACAAACGTTTGAGATTTGAAATTAGGGTTGATTCTCCAACTCATCTCAATTTGAGAATCAACAAAAATGTTCATTAGGAAGTAGACTGTTTTGTAATGTATCCGGAATATTTGTTACATGCATCATGGTTTGAAACGTATAATTCTGGTAGTCAATGCACAATGGCAGAGAAAATCGCGCATCACAAATAAAGTTGATGATTTTTCGCATTCACATATGTATACAACAATGGCGTAGTCAATCTGAATAGATTTCTTATTAATTTACATATATTAAAGTTTAGGTTAAATTTAAAGATTTTGCCAAAAATAAAGTTTTGATGGCAAGAATATAATATATTTCCATGAGTATTTGAATGATGTTTAATGAAACTATTTGATTTCAATTTGATCAACTTTATACGCTCCCCAAAACAGTTTTCTGCAAAAGTAAATTTTGCATTAAAAGTGTTCCATAACTTCAAATTATGCAACGCATCATTTTGCAATGTTGTTTGACGTTGCATACTGACGATGTACTATAAATACTTTCGAAGTCAACCATATAATGAAATCCATTACGGCCGTTCTCATAACCTGACAGCTACCATAACTGGACAAATTTCATGAACACAACTTTTTCAATATTATTTTCATACAAACCCAATTCCTATAACTGGACATGGAAACGTTCCAATGCAGAAAACCCATAGACAAGTTTGCACTGTCGTTCACATAAAAGATACATAGATTAACTGACGTTCCCGGACACACAAAATAGTACATTTTATACCGGCACTGTTATCCGGCTATTTTGGCATATCACATTGGCAGCTACTACATGTCATTCGATTGAAGTTTGATTAATTTAGAGAGGAACGCTTAAAATAGAAGTAATCATACTGCCACTTATTTTAATGATACCTTCAAAATCTACGAAGCCATTCAGGAAGCTTTATTTTCCTATTCAATGGATTTTCGTATATAAGTAAGACTCAAGGCCAACCAATGTCCATATTGTAGTTAAAAATTCGAAAACCCCATATTTTACACAAACTTGTGATGAATAAAAACCCACCATCCCTTTTGGAGATTACCTTGAGCTACATTACTGTGAATTGGAAAAAAAAATTCTACTAGACCTAGAAAGCACTGAACTAGACTATTGAAAGTATTTTCCAAAAACAGAGAATAGTGATAGTTTGGAGTGTAAAAAGAGATCAGGTAGTTCCCGAAAGTGAACTGAGGGAACAAAAAGCTTACTGCGGCTGAGAAGCTTAAGCGACCGCTTTAGAAGTGTATTTTCTATAAGAGCGAAGATGCAAAATGTTTCCTAAATAGATTTAAGTACGGAAACCATACACTGACGCCCTGCCAAAAAGCCACCTCTTCTTCTTTACTAGATTGATACTGTTTACGCGGTTTTAGCTGAGTTAAAAATAGTGCGTCAGTCGTTTCTCCTTTTCGCTATTTGACGCCAATTCGAGATACCTAGTGAAGCCAGGTTCTTCTCTACCTGATCTCTCCAACGGTATATTCCTCCACCTCCACCGACGGGACTGAATCGAAAACTCCAGAGCTAGAGTGTTCTCTTCCATCCTGTAGTCCGGACCTAGCCAGCGCAGTCGCTGTCTCTTGATGTCGCCGTATATATCGTACAGCTCATCGTTCCATCGACTGCGGTATTCGGCGTTGCCAATGCGTAACGGACCAGAAATCGTCGACAAAACCTTCCTCTCGAACACTCTTCAGACCGACTAATCAGATGATGTCATGATGACGGCTCATTATTCCCGTCATCATGACTAAAAGAGCTAGGTCGAGATAGAACTTAATGTTGCTGTTGTAGCGGCAAAAAATCCGGTTCCGTACCGTTACCGTAGACCCAACTCTCGTTGGAACGGACTTTACTTTACAATTGCCTGCTCAGTCCGAAGTAGCACTTGTTGGCAAGAGTGATTCTGCGTTGGATTTCAAGGTTGATATTATTGTCGGTGTTGCTATGACTATCAACAGCGACGTGTGAGCCAAGTCGCGAATGCGATGACTGTTTGCTTGATAACAGGAGATATTTCGTCTTGTTCTCGTTTACAACCAGACCCATATGCTTCGTTTCCTTATCTAGTTCCTTTTCGGGCTGTCGAATGTGGCTTTCAAATCAACTCTCGGTATTTCCAACGGTACCTTCAAATTGCGGCGCCAAAGAAATCCGAATTGTGCCGTACCATTATTTATATTTTACCTACTTTCAATCCAAAACTCATTTTTTCTAACACTATGTTCGGACCGACAATGAAAACATGTTTTCGTGGGAAAAACAGGTTTTCTCTGAAAGCTACTTGAAAACTTACTTTCCACTAATTATAATCGGTGCCTGCTCACAATAGCCATGCACAATAGTCATTTACAATAAATTGACCGAATCAGCCGTTTATATAGCACTACCCTGCAAGAGGGGTAGCTATTAGCAAATGTGTAACCGACTTGTTATTGTTCACTTTTGCATTCGTTAAAATATTTGTTACTTTTGTTCAGAGTGTGGGAAAAAACTAACACATAGCTATTTGATGTTCAATTGTTATCTCGCTCTAACCAATGGCAAATATCGCATGCCGCCTTGTTCTAACAGAGTACATGCATTTGTTAGCAAATCTCTTCACAGTATGTTACGGGTAACAAATTCTTTTGTTAGCGCATAGCTTACCTATGTGTTATGGATAACAAAAAGTATTTGTTACCCGAATATCTGTTAGTGTTATTATTTTCGTTATCAGTTTGTTACCTATAACATATAAACATGTTAGCAAGAACAAGCAGTAACAAGATTATCTGTTACCCATTTGTAACTTCTAGCAAATTCAATTCTTTTAAATAAAATTCAGTTTTTTTTATTATTTCGCTTTATTTAATAATAAAATCAAAATAATCAAATATTTACTTAAACTAACAATTTGCCAATTATTATTACATTCGACAGAAAAATAATACAAATTAAGTTTATTTCAGTATAAAAATTATAATTCTAAAAATTCATATTTATAAAAGTAAAATTAGAAACTTCAACTTAAAACTAATATTTGTACAACTTAAAACTAATATATATAAGTAATAATAAGAAAACTTATATTAATTTTGCCTTAAGTTTATGCTTTTTTTGCTTAAAACGATTGTGGCTTAAGGCCACAAATTTCCGGAGCTCCCCACAGATAGTGTTTTTATCCTTGTCAGGAGGAAATATATCTAAAATGAAACGTTTTAAGTTTAGGCATTCAAATATATATCAGTAAAAAAAACCTGCCAAAAACTAACCCTACGCACTTTAGCTTTAGTAGGGATTCCTTCTCCTTACGCCCCTCTAAATTGTAGTAGTACATTAGATCGTCAGAAAACATACCACGCAGTATTTGTAATGTAATACTGCGTTATTTACTTTGTCTGTTAGGGACTTAGGGGTCTCAACCGCATCCAGCTTCTGGATTATATCTGTAAAACATAAATGTATTTTTATTAAGCAAATACTAATCTTAATATATAAAAATCCAGTGTCCGTGTGTATGTTTCGAATGAACACAAAAATGAGTCAACTGATATTCATGAAAGTTGGCATATACATGTAATTTGGTCCAACTTAGATGGTAGGATAGCTTACATCTCAATTTATACTCGCAATATTATATTATTGCAAATTATTTGTATTATTGGTTAGCTCAAAAAGATTAAGAGATGGCGCCTTGTTAAAAATACCAACGTTTTATATAAGCTACAATTTTATCGTCTCCACAATTAATAATTAACATTTTGTTACTTCTAATTTACAGTTACATAAATACAGCCTCTACAAAATCAGAGAACAGTGAAATTCATTTACATTAAATTAAATTAAATTAAAAGTTTATAATTTTCAGCTGTCACAAAAACAACACTGACAACACCGACAACACCGAATGCTTACCAAAATTAAATACCAACAGCGAAGTGTTGTATGCGGCAGGTAGTTCACTACAATACCCTATGTGGATGCCATTCGATGGCCACAGGTGGTGTGTATGCAGGAATAACTATTTCTATTTAGGAGATGCATGTATCCATTTATTTATATCATATTTAATGAAAAACTATTTAATAAAGACCTGGTTTTGCATAAATAACGTAAGTGTGCCCAATTACGGCCTAATACCTAATCCCGTGCTATTTCGTTTACAAGTTTTTTATTTAAACAAAATAAGTCAATGCTACCCATCATTCAAAGGACAGTTATTTTAAATTGTCAAAAATGTATTCAACTTTACATTTGAAAAATGTCAAACCATAAATCATTTTATTTCATATTAAATTCACATATGTTAGTTGGCTGGAAGCAGTTGCCTATCCGGTGGTGATAATTAACAAGTTTTGTTGTGAAAAGTGCTAAGAGTTGTGTAAAAATTGTTTAAGACTGATATTATAATAGGGTAAGTGCATATATATATACATATACTAAAATATTTGTACATTATAGCATTTTTTACCGAAATATATGTTTTAATATGAATTTTATATAATAAACTCATAAAAATGTTAAATGCAAAGTTAGAACGGAATTTGGTACATTGAAATTTCACCTGTACCGATCTACGTGCTATGAAACGGAATTAGGAACATATATCATATTTCGTTTTACTTTGTTTTGGGGTTGAAAATTGAGTTTTAATATATATTTAAATTCTTAGCTTAAAGTAAACTCAATAAATTGTTTAAAGATCAATTTCCGTCCTATCGTTTTTTGAGGAAAAAGCTTATTTTTTGCGTATGAAATTTCATAAATGAGCTTAAAATAAGTAAACACAATTCAGAGGCTTACTTTTTCTAAAGCTATGTTATTGGATTAACAAGACTTTATTTGCGATGATTCTTCATTGGTGGAATTTAAATTAGTTACAAAACAGTTTACATCAAATATTTCGGGAACTCCCTGCTTAATATTTATAAAAACATGTAGCACGAAAATAGGCTTCAGTTTTTAATTTTGTGCCTAATTCCGTTCTATAGGCCGCGGTTGGGAACGGTGTGTTTCTAATTACGTTTCAATTCATTTTAACAGAAATTTGAGTGCCGCCATCATGCCAAAATATACACAGGAATCATTCAATTTAGCTCTTGAAGCAATAAAAAGCAATCGGATGACATGTTACAAGGCTTCAAAGGTATATCGTGCTCCGAAGCAAACTCTACTGGACAAAATTAAATACAAGTATTCAAAAGGCTGCCCAGGATCTCCAGCTGTGCTAACGACAGAAGAAGAAAGTTTTATTGTCAAATGGGTTTGTTATCTGGCGGAAATAGGCTTTCCAGTAACAAAATATCAACTTGTAAACTGCGTTACTAACTTGGTTTGAGAAAAGGTTGCCGGCTGAAAAGCTTAAACTGTTTATTCAGTGCAGCGGAACTTGGAAGGGTGATGTTGCCCAGTAGCTCAAGCCATTAACTTCGAAGATATCCCAACAACTGTCAACCATCCACCAAGACCTCAGTTGCCCCCTAGGGAGGCGAATGACAATGTAGACGTGGTTAATATTAGTTCGAGAACTCCACCAAAAAGCACAGTTAATGCAATAGAAATAAAAAAATCTGAATTTCCAACGCCTTTCAAAAATGCTCTTTTCTGGCCAGAGCCCCAACCAGTGAACCGGAACAAAAAATTTGTCAAGAAAAAATTAACCCCAACTGTCGCCACTGCTTCTGAATTCATTGAGTATCAGCGACGCTTGGATGAAGAAAAAAAGATTAAGAAAGAAAAGATAATTTTAAAAAAGAAAGAAAAGCAAGGTTCAAAGGTGAAAGCAAAACGGAACATTAATAATAGTTTTAATCCAGGAGACTATGTTGTAGTAAGGTATGAAGGCGAGAAATTTCCTGAGCAGGTGTTAAAAGTTACTAATGGGAATCCAGAAAAATTTCAAATCAAAACCATGACAATGAGTGGATCTAACTGGCATTGGCCAGGAAAAGAAGATATTTTACCAATAAATCAAGCAGAATATTGCAGCTGCCGAACTTTTACCTCTACAAAATACCGTTAGCTGAAATAATATTTCGATGTGTTTGTATTTTTAAACCAGTACAGTCTTAGCTTGAGTTAGCAGAAAACTATTTGTTGAAAGATCAAATATAGAAACTTTAATCAACATTTTCTTTCACAAAAATTGTTGCCTCTAATCAAGTGAACCAGACTGTATGTGTATGCCATAGAAACTCTCATTTCTTAAAAAAAATTAATTACCTTCATGAAATATGCATTTTCGCATTATTTCGTTATCATTTCCATATGTGTACCAATAGAATTTCTATGGCATACACATATGTACATATGTACATATATTATTCCTTTGGCGTAAAGTATAGAGAAGGTGCAGGTTCGATGTCGAACATTTGTTGGAATCAAAGTAAGGAATTCACCTCACAAGCGCAGAATTCACGCTGTGAAATGTTAACATTTTTAACAGTTCCCCACATACTCAAACATAGAATATAAAGAGAAATAAAAACATATATGTATGTATTTGTGGCATATGATGAGATGGCATATATGCCCAAGCAGAGAAGATGAATAGAGATAAATATACATATGTATGCATGCCCATGACTAATTTCGTTTTGCTTGTTTATATTTAATTCCATTTTTAACAGCGAAAAATTTGTACAAAACACACCTCTCACACAGAGAAAGTAAATATACCTATAGTATGTATGCAAGTTAACGATAGCCTCCGCATAGAAACCTTACCCTAACTGTAAATAAAATTGAATCTTTGCACTTTGCAATTACATTGTGTCATAAATTAGAAATATAATTAACGTTTTTGATTATTTAAGAATTCGATATGCTTTTTCCGTTCTGACTCCAAAAATCCATTATTATCAAAACAATATCGCTCGCCCTCACAAGAAGGCATAACAATAACAATCGTAAAGAAAACAGAACGCTTAACCAGAGAACATAAAACATAGAGAAGGTGCAAATTGAATTCTGTATGATGTTCGATTGGACGGTTAACAGAGCTTATAAAATTGCGACACGGAATTTCACCATTCTCGCTGCTATTTAGCAGAATTGAGCATGTGCAATGGCAGAAATATATGTAAAGCGACTGAATTCATGCGAGAATGTATAAAGAGAAATGCTTTGAAGAAAAATATGTAAAGTCACACAAAGAATGTAAAGAAGCATTCTCTGAGACACATATGCGTGATCTTGTATCATATGAACCATTTTTTTCAGAAAAATTGTAAAAATTTTAGTTTTTTACAAAATCGTAAAAAAAAAATTAGATAAAAAAGAATTAATTTTATTTTTTAATTTTTTAATTATTTCAAAAAAGTTACATATATTTATTTCGTCTATTACAAAGCGAAGATGTGTCAAATGAACTTCATTTCTTCAAAGAAAATTGATGACCTTAATGAAATATGCATATTCGCATTATTTCGTTATCATTTCCATATTTGCACCAATAGAATTTCTATGGCACATGCATATGTACATATATTATTTCTTTGGCACATTTGTCTGTATGTTTACGAAAGCAAATGCGAGCCATATACATACATATGTACATACATTCATAGTAACAAGTATCGCACGCTTCTTTCGCATCTCCATTGTCACGGTCAACCAATGGTCGAAACTTGCGTTTTGTCAAAGAGTCAAGTGCTGAACAAATTGAGCACGACAGACTGCAAGCGACATCTGTCAAAAACACAAGTTCTTATGGACACAGTTATGTATGCGTGCATACATATCGACGCAGATTTTTGCGAGTCACGGAAAAATATTTTAGACAAATATTGTAAATCGACAACGGCTATGTCCACTTTTGTCACTTCTTTCTGTGAAGAATCATCAGAAACTTGTTCAATTTATGATTTTTAGCTTTTGCCATCGTCGCAAAAAGACGCTTGTAGGCGAAGGCATGCTCGGGGAGATGTTACGGCGTCTGTTTTTATGAATGAAGCGAGGTCGCTGGTGGAATTTGCGCCTGCGTTTGTGAATGAAATCGTTTTTGTTGTAAAATTTACTACATTTGAGCTTCGCCAATTCGGCTGCCATATTGGCTTGCCATGCTTATGCTATTTAGGCAATTGTTGTTTTTGTAGAACAATGGTTCAATTTTTGTTGGTGACATATTCATATGTGTACGCATATGTATGTTTGTATGCTTGTGCATTATTTGTTCGGAAGTGTATACAAATATATGTATGTACATATACATAAGTATATATGAATGTATGAACATGCAGCTCAATGCGCGCACATGTAATATGTGTATTGATAAGTGATAAAATCATGATTTGAATTTCTGAATGCGCACATGCGTATACATGCAATCATATGGGCAGATAATAAGATTAGTATGATAGACGATATATTTATGTATATATGCATTGTTGTGATAAATTCAATTTCTATTACTAAACATATTTATGTCTCTTCATATTCTTAAGTATGTGAGAGAGCTGTATTTGTACACATTTTTCGCTGTTAAAAATGGAATATCATAGAACTTATTTTTCTTCAATATTCCCTGATTGCGCATACATGCTATGGCATCATAAGCCGTACGTACATATATTATTTCTCTTCATATTCTTTGTTGAATATGTGGAGAACTGTTAAAAATGTTAACATTTCACAGCGTGAATTCTGTATTTGTGTGGTGAGATTCCGTGTCGCAAATTTATCAAATGTTCGCTGTCGAACCTGCACCTTCTCTATCTTTTAAGTTCTCTGGCTTAACGTTCGCTGGAATTTGCTGTCGCAGCTAAAATTGTAATTAACTCTTTGTTCTGGATTCAATCAAGCTGATGCTTACACTTCAGCTTTAACTTTAAGTAAATAAAACCAAAATGTATATATATTAGTATTTCTGAAATAAAGAATTGATTTGTATCTTGCAATCCACCAGAACCACACGTGTTCTCATTTCATCCGCGCGTTCGCGGATATAAAATATATATATTTTTTAAAATTCCCTCGTTGCGGGAATTAATTGGCGCCCAAAGTGGAGCACGAATTCAAAAGTGCCTAATAAAGAAAAAAGCTAGGTTAAAATTATATGGTTTAGCACGAAGTCAAAAGTGCCTACAAAAAGTGAAGAAAAGTAAAAAGTGAAGTAAAAATTATATAAAAAATTGTCTTGTAAAGAAATAGTTTAGCACGAAGTCAAAAGTGCCTACAAAAAGTGCAGAAAAGTAAAAAGTGAAGTAAAAATTATATAAAAAATTGTCTTGTAAAGAAATAGTTTAGCACAAAGTCAAAAGTGCTTACAAAAAGTGAAGAAAAGTAAAAAGTGAAGTAAAAATTATATGAAAAATTGTCTTGTGAAGAAATAGTTTAACACGAAGTCAAAAGTGCCTACTAAAGTGAAAAAAAACATAACTACACAAATTTTTGAAAAGCTATTTGTACCTACCAAAGATTTAGAAGAATAACAGTGACCAAAAAAGTATAAGTGAAAAACTTTCACCAAAAAATAACTGTGTGAACAAGAACAAGCAACGAAGTTTGGAAAATTTTTTAATTGATAATTATAATAATTAATTAAAAACACAACTAACCAACAAAACACAAATAGAGAGTGACTTAAATTAGAAAAATACAAATATTTTGAATCATCAGCAACTTATTAGAAAATTAACAGTGACAAAAAATTGTTAACAGCAGCAGTAAACACATCAGCGGACGTGTCAACAGCAGCAGCAGCAACCATAAAGGAAGCAACGTCAACACCAGCATCATTTAACGAGAGAGCTAACAAGGGAATATATTTGTAAGTTTAAAATTAGAATATACAATATATTAAGAAATGGGCAATAGCCCAAGTATTAAATATAAAAAACTTTCGTACTGCAATTTTTGTAAGGGCGAACACGATATTAGGAAATGTCCTAAACTCAAAAAATAAAAAAAAAACTAAAGACTATAACTAATGGTTTGTACAACCAATAAATTACATAATTAAAGACTGCGATTCACCACCCAAGGAACCCTCCAGAGAAATATAGAAAGATAATTCAACCAAAAATTTGTTTTAATAAAGACAATAATTAAAGGCTCGACCAGCCATATAACAAAAATATATTGAAACCGCGATTCACCACCGCAAGGGGGACCCTCCGGTTTATAATAAAAGCTTAATTCTGCGACTCTGAACTCCAGACCCTCCAGAATAAAAAAGCATCTCTTCCTAGATGGGATAAAATAAAAATAACTAACAAAAAAAGAAAAAAAAAAAAACAGAAACTTAAAATCAGACAAAATGGCTAACGGTGACGCTTTGACCGCAGACCTCATAACGCGCCTTATTGCTGACAGCAATATAGCATTACGTGAGGAAGTAGAGCAATTACGCTCACAAATAATAGTCAATACCACTAGTGCAACCGATTTTTTAACACAGACGATTGACGATAATATACCCTGTCAGGAATCGTTAGACATAGTTAAATCCGTACCAGAATTTACTGGTAGGATGAATTCATATGTTAGTTGGAGAGAGGCAGCGCTTAACGCTATGAGCCTATACGTAAGGGGCAGTAGAAAATACTTCGCAGCACTCACCATACTCAGGAATAAAATAACACATGATTTAAATGATGGATTAACAAACCATGGAACAGTTCTAAATTTCGATGCAATTCTATCTCGCTTAGACTTTGCATATGCGGACAAACGTCCTATACAAGAATTAAGCATCTTAAGGCAGGGTGCAATGTCGGTTGTAGAATATTACAACCTCGTCAACAAAAAATTGACACTATTAATAAACAAAACTATCATGACACACGGAAATAACGCAGACTTAACTAAAGAACTAAACAAAAAGAATAGGGAACACGCCCTACGAATTTTTATAACAGGATTAAATACCCCACTAAGAGACATAATATTTTCTTTAAATCCACAAGATTTACTTAAGGTTTACTCAAAGGAACAACGCTCTCAATAATAATATAAATTATAATTTTCCAAAACCAACTCCTATGGATATAGATCCATCTGTATCCAGAATTTACAATAGAGATTTTAATATGAGGGGGCAACAAAGCACTAACAATTTTTACCAACAACAAAAAAATAACAATTTTAATCAAAATGTAAAACCTATGCAAACAAATGCAAACTTCCAGGCCAATAGGGGGCAAAATCAGGAAGCACATGGGGTAAAGCGGCATAGAGAAAGTAATAACAGCTTTCGCCCGCATGAAAAGAGCCAGAGAATTAATAATATGAACGAGAGCCATTTTTTAGGCGAAGAGGGGACGAACTCCCCTATCTCAAATTACACGACTCAAAATTAAATAAAAACTTAAAAGCTCTAGTTGATACGGGAGCAACCTCATGCTACATTAAGCCTGGGGTTCATAATAATAAAAACGAATTAGCCATTTATAAGCGCATAAAAACCGTTAATGGCTATTCCATAATCAAATTTTACCACTTAATTACCTTATTTGGAGTCGAAGAAATTTTCTATGAAATAGAGGGATTAGAATCGGATCTCCTTTTGGGATACAATTTCCTTGAAAATATTGAGGCACTAATCGATGTGTCCAATGGGAAAATTAATTATAGGGTAAAAAATAATTTGGAAAATGAAAATAAAAGTATGAATATTTATTTTGAAAATAAAACTAAGGAACAAGAAGTTTCCAAAAAACCAGCCGACGGAAATACCGGCAAATATAAAAAAATAAATACTGTGGAGCAGGAAAGCTCTACAACGCCAGCCGATGATAATACCGGCAAATTAAATAATAAATATATTGTGGAACAAAGAAGCTCAACAACGCCAGCCGATGATAATACCGGCAATTTAAATAAAAAATATATTGTGGAACAAAAAAGTTCTACACCGCCAGCCGAAGATTTTACCGGCAATATTATACTAAAAAAATTTATTTTGGGACAAAAAGATCCTGAAACGCCAGCTGAAGATTTATACCAGCAAAATGAAAATAGTAATTATAAAGAAAATATTGTGGAACGAAAATGTTCTACAACGCCAGCCGATGAATTTGCCGGCAACATAAATGATAACTATTCGATACTGGGTGAAAGAGGCTCAGAAACTAATACCGATAATGATTATTATTCGGAAAAGAATTCCGAAATGTTAAATACTAAAAATCAGGATGAAAAATTAACTGAATTTAAAACAAAAATAAAAGAAAAAATTGCTCAAATGCATTCAAACATAAATACAAGCTTTCCCTTCATGACAAATGTAAAAGCGGAAATAAGAATGAAAAATGAGGACCCGATATGGAGCAGACAATATCCATATCCCTTATCTGTAAACTCATTTGTTAATGAAGAAATAAATAGAATGATAAACGATAATATAATAAGACCAAGTAAAAGTCCATATAACTCACCAATTTGGGTGGTACCAAAAAAGGGTACAAATGATAATGGAACACCAAAACTTAGAATGGTGATCGATTACAAAAAAATTAACGAGCATACAATTTCTGATCGTTATCCTATTCCGGATACAAACGTAATACTGTCTAATCTAGGCAAAGCAAAATATTTTTCAACAATTGATCTAGAATCAGGTTTTCATCAAATTTTAATGACAGAAAATGATATTGAGAAAACAGCCTTTTCCGTTAATAATGGTAAAAATGAATTTTTGAGGATGCCTTTTGGGTTAAAAAATGCCCCTAGAATTTTTCAGAGAGCAATGGACGATATATTGCGAGAACATATAGGAAAAATCTGTCACGTTTATATGGATGATATAATTATTTTTTCGAAAAACGTAACTCAACACTTAAAAGATTTAGAAACAATTACAAAAATATTAAAAAATGCTAATATGAAAATTTCATTAGAAAAATCAAAATTTTTCGCGGAAGAAATAGAGTTTTTGGGTTATATAATAGCTCAAAATGTCATCAAAACAGACCCAAACAAAATAAAATTAATTTTAAACTATCCAATACCAACAAGCTTACGAGCATTAAGAGGATTCTTGGGACTTGCAGGATATTATCGTAAGTTTGTTAAAGACTATGCTGCAATAGCCAAACCTCTGACAAAATACCTATCAGGAGAAAACGGTAGGATTTCTAAAAATAAATCAAAAAAATTGGAAATAACTCTAGATAAGGAAGGAATATCTGCATTAAATAAATTAAAAAAACTATTGGCTTCAGAAATGGAATTGATACAGCCTGACTACTCAAAAACATTTGTATTAACTACCGATGCATCTAACGTTGCAATGGGTGCGGTACTATCGCAAGGGGGTAAACCAATTACCTTCATTTCAAAAACTTTTAATAAAACAGAAAAAAATTATGCAACTAATGAAAAAGAGCTTTATGCTATTGTTTGGGCATTAAAAAATCTACGAAATTACCTCTATGGAGTAACCAATTTGGAAATACATACTGATCACCAACCATTAACATTTGCTTTATCGCCTCGCAATCCTAATCCAAAAATGAAAAGATGGCACGCAATTATAGAAGAATTTTCTCCAAAATTTTTATACCAACCCGGTAAATCCAATATTGTAGCTGACGCATTGTCGCGTCTTGAATTATATAACATTTCCGATGATTCCCAAAGTCAGGAATCTCAACATTCAGCACAGAGTAGTGAAAGCGTTCAAATACAGGAAACACAAAAACCCATTAATCAATTTAAACAACAAATAATATTGTGTAAGAACAGATTTACGGTCCATGAGTTAATTGAAACCTTTGGAAATAAAAGGCATTTAATAGAATTTGATACAGTAGAAAACTTATTAACAGTTTTGAAAGAATATATTCAGCCAAAGTTAGTAACGGGGATTCACTGCACACTTGAAGATCTGCATGAAGTCCAAGAACCTCTCAAACAAACTTTTCAGAACAAATTTGTATTTACAAAACTTTTTCCAGTGGATATTATTAATAGAGAAGATCAGTCCGGATTAATCGAACAAACCCATAACAGAGCTCATCGAAGCTATAACGAAAATGTTAAACAAATAGAAAAATTATATTACTGGCCAGAAATGAGGAAAAGAATGTAAGAATATGTTCGAAATTGTATGATATGCAATAAAAATAAATATGATCGCCATCCCAAGAAAATAGCAATAGGCAAAGCCCCAATCCCGGAAAAAGAAGGGGAACAACTTCATTTAGATATTTTCTACGCACAAAAACTAAAATTTATCACATGTGTAGACGCTTATTCAAAATTTTTAATATTAAAACATATAGAAGATAAATCAAATATCGAAGAAAAGGTTTTAGAATTACTTCAAAGCTTCACAGATGTAAAACAAGTTACTTTAGACAATGAACCAAGCTTTACCACACCAACATTTAAATCCTTAATGCAAAGGTTAAATATTGAAATTTATTTTTGTGATCCACGTCACAGCATAACTAATGGACAAGTTGAAAGAGTCCATTCAACAATAATTGAAATAGCCAGATGTATAAAAGAAGAATACAATATTGTCAGTAATTTAGAAACAATACTTAGAGCTGCGCAAAAATACAATACAACAATACATTCAGTAACAAATTTTAAATCAAATGAAGTACTTTATAATAAAATAAAACATGAGAATTTGCCAACAACTTTAAAGCAAGCACAGGAAAAAATGCTAACGTTTCATAATAAACATAGATCAGATAAGCAATGGCCAAATCATTTACGAGAAAATAATAGGAGAAAGGAATAAATTAGAACCTAGATATAAAAAACAACAAGTTAAGGAAAATTTAGAGAATAAAATAATAATTAATAATAGAAATAGAATTATTCATAAAGATAATATAAAATCATAATTATTATAGGTTTCCAAAATGATCATTTTAATTTTGACTGCACTAATCAGCTCAGCAACCGCTGATGTTATAGATTACACCCGACAAGACTACGTACTTATCGAAAATGGAGATGTTTCCATTTATGAGGAATACGGGGACTTATTTCACATTACTAATTTATCTTATTGAAAATATAATAGCAGACGAAAATAGAAATTTTTACAGTAATAATGAACAAAATCACGACAGCTTAGGAATTATTACACAGGAAACAGAATCAGAAACTTTGATAATTAAAACTTTATTGGAACAATTAAAACAAACCCATTTTAGGCAAAAAAGGGGTATAAATGAATTAGGAACACTTTGGAAATGGATAGCTGGTACACCAGACCATGACGACTTTGTAAAAATTAACAACAAATTGGACGAACTAGTAGTAAATAACAATAAACAATATACAACAAATTCAGAAATTTTTAAAATAATAACAGAATTAACTGACACAGTTAATAATATTAAAGGTGATACCATAAATAGGAAAATAAAAAGAAAACGAAATCAATATGTTATACATGAACTGCAAAATTTAATAAATACAATAACCTTTGGTAAAATTGGAATTTTAAATCAATCAACAATTTTACACTTTGATGAACTAAAAAACATAACATACTACCAACACGGTATAATGACAATAACAGATTTAATGGACATTTCTAAATTCAAAATAGCCCAAAAAGGATACATAATTATAATTTATATAAAATACCCTAAAATAGAATTAACATGTAAGTACTATGATGTAAGAGCCATAGCTCAATTAGATGGTAAGCTTATTATTGACCAGAACATAATATACTGTAATAATAAATTTTTCAATATTCAGAATTGTAAAACAGAAATTTCAAAAACCTACTGTAAACTAAATAAAAAAAGCACATGTTTGTCAGAAATTTTAAACAAAAACCAAGGAAAATGTAATAAATTAAAAGAAAAAAACCTACAAATTGAAGAAATTAAATCAGGAGCGATATTAGTTTCAGGAAAAAATATTGTAGATAATCAAACATTAAATGGAACATATCTAATAACATTTGAAAATTATACAGTAATAAATAATCAATCTTATGAAAACATTGAAGTAAAAATGTGGAATTATTTTAAAAATTACCATATAAACAATTTTGAAATTTTAGAATATTTTGAAACAACCAACAAACTGTTAAAATTAGATAATATCAATATTTTAGCAAAACGGAACAAGAACATAACAGTCGATTCATATTTTTGGTACATAATTTTAATTTTGGGAATCATTTTCATAACTTACTTATTACTAAAATTAAAAGAATCTCGCGAAATTCCCAGACCAATCCAAAATACGCAATTTCAAGAAATCACTTATAATGCTCTTTTGGACCAAATATATAAATTAACTCAAAATAATAGTGAATCGGGGACGATTCATTTTAGGAAGGGGGGAGTTAACGATAGCCTCCGCATAGAAACCTTACCCTAACTGTAAATAAAATTGAATCTTTGCACTTTGCAATTACATTGTGTCATAAATTATAAATATAATTAACGTTTTTGATTATTTAAGAATTCGATATGCTTTTTCGTTCTGACTCCAAAAATCCATTATTATCAAAACAATATCGCTCGCCCTCACAAGAAGGCATAACAATAACAATCGTAAAGAAAACAGAACGCTTAACGTTCTGCTGGAATTTGCTGTCGCAGCTAAAATTGTAATTAACTCTTTGTTCTGGATT
Organism: Bactrocera neohumeralis; assembly: GCF_024586455.1. Taxonomy (NCBI): domain Eukaryota; kingdom Metazoa; phylum Arthropoda; class Insecta; order Diptera; family Tephritidae; genus Bactrocera; species Bactrocera neohumeralis. The sequence goes on from NW_026089623.1 coordinate 7,338,965, forward strand.
CAATCAAGCTGATGCTTACACTTCAGCTTTAACTTTAAGTAAATAAAACCAAAATGTATATATATTAGTATTTCTGAAATAAAGAATTGATTTGTATCTTGCAATCCACCAGAACCACACGTGTTCTCATTTCATCCGCGCGTTCGCGGATATAAAATATATATTTTTTTTTAAATTCCCTCGTTGCGGGAATTAATTTGCATGCACATGATTACACTCCCTACGAATATAAAGAATTTCGTTTTGCTTGTTTAGATTTTTGTTTTCAACCAGGCAATCGCTTGTATGTGCAATGTATGCTATAAATATGTACATATGTATGAATGTTGTTGTATTTGCTTTTGAGTTTTGCCGTCGGCAATTCAATATTGACATGTAAACATAATTATGATATGAGTATAGTTTTGTATGAATGCATGCATACATAGTAATATTTATGGTCAATTTGGACTTGCATATCTAATAATTTTATTTAATTTTTACATAATATACTATACTAATAAATATTTTTGTGTTATAATTTATACATTTCTTTTGAATTTATCACAACAATATATAAATACATCGCCTATCATAATAATTTTATTATGTGCTCATATGAATGTATGTATGTATATTACATGTGCGCGCATTAATTTGCATGTTCATGCATTCATATATATTTTTATGTACATATATTTGTAAACACTTCCGAACAAATAATGCAAAAGCATACAAACATACATATGCGTACACATATGAATATGTCACCAACAAAAAATTGAAGCATTGTTCTACAAAAACAACAATTGTCTAAATAGCATAAGCATGGCAAGCCAATATGGCAGCCGAATTGGCGAAGCTCAAATGTAGTAAATTTTACAACAAAAACGATTTCATTCATAAACGAAGGCGCAAGTTCCCCAAGCGACCTCGCTTCATTCATAAAAACAGATGCCGTAACATCTTCCCGAGCATGCCCTTGCCTACAAGCGTCTTTTCGCGACGATGGCAGAAGCTTTAAATCATAAATTGAACAACTTTCTGATGCTTCTTCACAGAAAGAAGAGAAGAAAGTGGCAACATAGAAGCATTCTCTGAGACACATATGCGTGATCTTGTATCATATGAACCATTTTTTTCAGAAAAATTGTAAAAATTTTAGTTTTTTACAAAATCGTAAAAAATTAGATAAAAAAGAATTAATTTTATTTTTTAATTTTTTAATTATTTCAAAAAAGTTACATATATTTATTTCGTCTATTACAAAGCGAAGATGTGTCAAATGAACTTCATTTCTTCAAAGAAAATTGATGACCTTAATGAAATATGCATATTCGCATTATTTCGTTATCATTTCCATATTTGCACCAATAGAATTTCTATGGCACATGCATATGTACATATATTATTTCTTTGGCACATTTGTCTGTATGTTTACGAAAGCAAATGCGAGCCATATACATACATATGTACATACATTCATAGTAACAAGTATCGCACGCTTCTTTCGCATCTCCATTGTCACGGTCAACCAATGGTCGAAACTTGCGTTTTGTCAAAGAGTCAAGTGCTGAACAAATTGAGCACGACAGACTGCAAGCGACATCTGTCAAAAACACAAGTTCTTATGGACACAGTTATGTATGCGTGCATACATATCGACGCAGATTTTTGCGAGTCACGGAAAAATATTTTAGACAAATATTGTAAATCGACAACGGCTATGTCCACTTTTGTCACTTCTTTCTGTGAAGAATCATCAGAAACTTGTTCAATTTATGATTTTTAGCTTTTGCCATCGTCGCGAAAAGACGCTTGTAGGCGAAGGCATGCTCGGGGAGATGTTACGGCGTCTGTTTTTATGAATGAAGCGAGGTCGCTGGTGGAATTTGCGCCTGCGTTTGTGAATGAAATCGTTTTTGTTGTAAAATTTACTACATTTGAGCTTCGCCAATTCGGCTGCCATATTGGCTTGCCATGCTTATGCTATTTAGGCAATTGTTGTTTTTGTAGAACAATGGTTCAATTTTTGTTGGTGACATATTCATATGTGTACGCATATGTATGTTTGTATGCTTGTGCATTATTTGTTCGGAAGTGTATACAAATATATGTATGTACATATACATAAGTATATATGAATGTATGAACATGCAGCTCAATGCGCGCACATGTAATATGTGTATTGATAAGTGATAAAATCATGATTTGAATTTCTGAATGCGCACATGCGTATACATGCAATCATATGGGCAGATAATAAGATTAGTATGATAGACGATATATTTATGTATATATGCATTGTTGTGATAAATTCAATTTCTATTACTAAACATATTTATGTCTCTTCATATTCTTAAGTATGTGAGAGAGCTGTATTTGTATACATTTTTCGCTGTTAAAAATGGAATATCCTGAACTTATTTTTCTTCAATATTCCCTGATTGCGCATAAATGCTATGGCATCATAAGCCGTACGTACATATATTATTTCTCTTCATATTCTTTGTTGAATATGTGGAGAACTGTTAAAAATGTTAACATTTCACAGCGTGAATTCTGTATTTGTGTGGTGAGATTCCGTGTCGCAAATTTATCAAATGTTCGCTGTCGAACCTGCACCTTCTCTATCTTTTAAGTTCTCTGGCTTAACGTTCGCTGGAATTTGCTGTCGCAGCTAAAATTGTAATTAACTCTTTGTTCTGGATTCAATCAAGCTGATGCTTACACTTCAGCTTTAACTTTAAGTAAATAAAACCAAAATGTATATATATTAGTATTTCTGAAATAAAGAATTGATTTGTATCTTGCAATCCACCAGAACCACACGTGTTCTCATTTCATCCGCGCGTTCGCGGATATAAAATATATATATTTTTTTAAAATTCCCTCGTTGCGGGAATTAATTGGCGCCCAAAGTGGAGCACGAATTCAAAAGTGCCTAATAAAGAAAAAAGCTAGGTTAAAATTATATGGTTTAGCACGAAGTCAAAGTGCCTACAAAAAGTGAAGAAAAGTAAAAAAGTGAAGTAAAAATTATATAAAAAATTGTCTTGTAAAGAAATAATTTAGCACGAAGTTAAAAGTGCCTATTAAAGTGAAGAAAAGTAAAAAGTGAAGTAAAAATTATATAAAAATTGTCCTGTAAAGAAATAGTTTAGCACGACGTCAAAAGTGCCTACAAAAAGTGAAGAAAAGTTAAAAGTGAAGTAAAAATTATATGAAAAAATTGTCTTGTGAAGAAATAGTTTAACACGAAGTCAAAAGTGCCTACTAAAGTGTAAAAAAACATAACTACAAATTTTTGAAAAGCTATTTGTACCTACCAAAGATTTAGAAGAATA
>NW_026089623.1:7342390-7484295 GCF_024586455.1 Bactrocera neohumeralis
CCATTCGTTTATTTTTTTCGGCACAGCTTGGATTTTCTATCATCATACAAGTGTTGAACACAATGAGCGCTACAGACTGAAAGCGGCATTTGTCAAATATTAGAATACACACTTTCTTAGGGACACATTTATTGAGGCAGCTTCACAACTACATACATATATAACTGTGTCCATAAGAACGTGTGTATTCGCGCTCAATGTGTTCAGCACTTGACTCTTTGACAATACGCCAATTTCGGCCATTGGTTAACCGTGACAACGGAGATGCGAAAGATGCGTGCGACACTTGTTATTATGAATGTATGTACGTTTGTATGTGGCTCGCATTTGCTTTCGTAAACATACAGACAAATGTGCCAAAGGAATAATATATGTATGTACATATGTGTATGCCATAGAAATTCTATTGGTACAAATATGGAAATGATAACGAAATAATGCGAAAATGCATATTTCATGAAGGTAATTAATTTTTTTTTAAGAAATGGAAGGAATGAATGGATTTGTATTATTGTATATTTTTCTACAAAGCAATTCTCTTTATTTATTCTCAGTCATTTTACATATGTATGTATATGTATTTCTGCCACTGCACGTGCTCAATTCTGCTAAATAGCAGCGAAAATGGTGAATTCCTTACTATGATTCTATCGGCTCTGTTAGCCGGCCAATCGAACCATCATACAGAATTCAATTTGCACCTTCTCTATGTTTCACGTTCTCTGTTCACAGTATTTTACGGGTAACAAATTCTTTGTTAGCGCATAGCTTACCTATGTGTTATGGATAACAAAAAGTATTTGTTACCCGAATATCTGTTAGTGTTATTATTTTGGTTATCAGTTTTTTATCTATAACTTATAAACATGTTATTAGGAATAAGAAGTAACAAGATTATTTGTTACCCATTTGTTACTTCTAGCAAATTGATTTATTTCAGTTTTTTTTTATTATTTCGCTTTATTTAATAAATAAATCAAAATAATCAAATATTTACTTAAACTAATAATTTGCCTATTATTATTACATTCGGCAGAAAAATAATACGAATTAAGTTTATTTCAGTATAAAAATTATAATTCCAAAAATTAATATTTGTAACTTAGAAACTTCAACTTACAACTTAGAACTAATATGTGCAACTTAAAACTAATATTTACAACTTAAATCTAATATGTACAACTTAAAACTAATATGTACAACTTGAAACTAATTCATACAACTTAAAACTAATATTTACAACTTAAAACTAATATATATAAGTAATAATAAGAAAACTTATATTAATTTTGCCTTAAGTTTATGCTTTTTTTGCTTAAAACGATTGTGGCTTAAGGCCACAAATTTCCGGAGCTCCCACAGATAGTGTTTTTTTCCTTGTCAGGAAATATATCTAAAATGAAACGGTATAAGTTAAGGCATTCAAATATATATCAGTAAAAAAAACCTACCAAAAACTAACCCTACGACCTTCAGCTTTAGTAGGGATCCCTTCTCCTTGCGCCCCTCTAAATTGTAGTGGTACATTAGATCGTCAGAAAGCATACCACGCAGTACGCCGTCCACACTTCCTTTTGCGCCCTTTGACTTCAATATTAGCCGCATCTGTAAAAAAATACAGTAAATTATATTACAATCGCATAATATTCAAAAACGAAATATTTACCATAGCATCCGTGCTTTCCTTTTGTGAAAGTTTGTCTTCCACGAAGCGCACGTGCTCTTCCGATGACATAGGCAGTTTCGGGTCTCAATGGCATCCAGCTTCTGGATTATATCTGAAAAACATAAATGTATTTTTATAAAGCAAATACTAATACATTTATATAATAATACGTTATACCTTAATGGCCGTCAGAAGATGGTGACGGTACCACAATTTGTGATGGTTCTACTCGAGGATCGCAAACGAGGTTGTAAGATATTTTTTTAAACACTTTATCTGTAAAAAAATATTATTAAAAAATTAAAAATATTTATGTTCAATACAACCTCTATGGGGGCTCTACGGTTGTGAGCATTCAACTTCGGAATCCATTTCTTCCACGAGGTCATCGAAAATCATTCTATGAAAAATCATAAAAAAGGTGATGATTAATGATATTTTAATTTTAATTTAATTTTTAAAACCATGCTTCGGAGCAGAAATGCGTATAAATTATTAAAACACTTGTTGAGTTTTAATCTTTTTTATTTCTCTTGTTTACACAAGAGAAGCCGTTTGTATCGGTCGAGTTATTACAACTGATTTGCTTAATAAAATATTGCGACGACTACGCCTAAATACCTGACTCTTTGTTTTACCTGTCAGTTGCTGCACATGTTTTGCCGTGTGACTTGCAAAATGCAATTCGGCAATTTACCTCTTGCTTTTCCGCTGTAACGATGTTGTTGTTGTCACGCGGTGGGAGTGGAGTGTTGACCGGATACGTGTTTACCGGTGTTAACTACCCCCCCTCTTGAAATGAAGGCGTCCTCGGCTTCTTTGATGACTTTATTCAATATCACAATACTAGTTCGTCTTCGTTTCACTAAGAGAAGTGCGCCCTCTGATTGTAATGAACGGGCGTTAACGAGATCATGCAGCCTCGCTATGTGCTTAATGTTCCTCATATTTACTTTCTGTAAGTATGGTAACGATAGTAAATTAATGTGTTCGGTGAAATTTACATATTGTGCGCGTGCAGCTTCGGGATGCGATCGAATAGTTTTAGCCCAGTTGACGTAGGTCGTAGTGTTTACCATAATCTCTGAATCAAATTAGTTAGTTTCGTCAAGTTCTGGGATTGAATAGACGCTGGTTGATCGTTGATTACCAGGATGCCATTATCAACTTCCTCAATAGCGGGAACGTTATCGGCGGATTTTGACTTACATTTTGCGGAGTGTTGGTTAAGTAGTTGTAGTGTACAGGGGCTTTCCTTCAGAGGCTGACAAAAGTTTGCCACTACAGCTTCCTTGCAGTTGTAGAGTGGAATGTATCTACCATTACATTCAGCAATAGCGTCTGTTTCTAGAGAGATAATTTTTCCGTCATGGATCACTGGCAGCAACTTTACATTATTACAGAATCTGTCTATTTTTGGGAATTTAATAACAAAGTAAATGCAATTCGTATCTTGAAATATTTTAATTTTAGAAATGGACAATAAATCACTTATGCTAATATTTGCAGAGTGTTCAGCAGCTAACAACCCATACCATTTAGCAGGATAGGGTTGACGATATTTAACCTGCCCAGAGTGATTGACGTTAAAATGGTTTCCAATTCCATTATAACTGCTCTATTTCTGGCGGAGGCTAGAGAAAAGAGATATCCCGTATCTATTTGAGTGCTTTTTGTATTTTGTAGTAATTTGTTTACCGTCACTGTCAATTCGTTTATTTTCTTTTGTGTAGCTGAATTTATCGCTATTTGTTGTTCGTTTGTTTCTAATAGGGCATTGGTTCTGGTCTCGAGCATTTCAAAGTCGTCGGAGTCTGGAGTCCCTGTTATGTATTTCAAGGCAGTCCCCAGAATATTTATACCTCTAGCGTACCGATGGTGTATTTTTATTGCGTCCAATAGTTGCAATATTTCATTAGCGTCGTTCTCTAATAGTCGTTTAATATGTGATTGTGGGAATTGGATCAGTCGTTCGTCTGTCTCCTCAGCTACTGCTTCGAATGTTGATAAATTAGTTCTATGAAGTAGAAAGTCATGCTGCTCATAAACAGCTACAGCTCCGGATGTAATTGGAATGTAATAAGAGTTGGTATAGTCGAGAATTCCCGAGTTAGCTCGAAAGCTTAACGAAAGCAGAATGATCCTAAGGGCGACAGAAGGAGAGCGGTCAGTGTCTCAAATTATTTTTGTGCATTTTCGTTCATCAATTATAACAAATGTCCCAAGATAATTTTGGATTACTTTTTCGGTGTAAAGTTTTGAAAATTTGTTTCCTATTCTTTTATTAGTCTTCACATAAACTTTATCCCCTGGATTATACTGTCGTGTTTGTCTATTTTCATTATGTTTTTGTAAATCTTTCTGCTGAATACGTGTAAGTCTAGTTTTTATTTCCTTATTAATTCGTCCGGTATTGAATGTATTACGTCTATTGGTTTTTTGTTCATTACTGAAGGAATTGTGCGGTTGTCCTTAGCTGTGGCTAGCAGAATTAGCTCAATAGTGTTAGCGATACCAGTCTCAAGCTTCTGACAGCGGGCGATTTCCGTGAGGGTACTGTGGAATCTTTCTACCTGACCGTTCGTCGTACTATGGGCGGGTGGGGTGTTGTAGATTTCGACGCCAAAGTGATTTTTGAGTATAGATTTAATGGTTTCTGAATTCAAAGATCTCTCATTGTCACAGACCAACACCTTAGTATTTCTGCAAAAGTTGAGAAGTTCGTATATGGCTTCCTTAACATCAACTATGGCTCTAGATTTGATTGGAAATACTATTGCAAACTTTGAGAACTTGTCTATTGATGTTAGGAAATGTGTCTTATCGGTGGAATAAACGTCAACATAAAGGATTTCGCCCGGATATTCAGGTAAAGGAGTCGATCCTATTTCTGGGTTTGGGGGATGCCGTTGGTATTTGGCCTCGTAGCATATCTTGCAATTAGAAATTATTTCCCTGAAAATTTGCCGTATTTCGAGGAAATAATAACTTCCAAGGACTTGTTCCTGGTTTTCGCGGAGTGACCGATGAGCTCGGTTATGTTCAATTTGAAGTAGCTCGCGCTGGTCATCTTTGTTGAAGACATCTATTACCTGTTTGGTGGTATGACGGAATTTGGCGGCCGGATATGCCGTGACCAGCTCATCTTGAATCTTTGCCAAGATGGGCAATTCACACTGCAAGCCGTTCAAAACATTTGGGTTGACGCATTGTTTTATAGTTTTCATCAGTTCCCCTACGTTATTGAACGATATTCGGTGCCTCATTCGGGATTTAAATATAATTTTCGAGTTAAGCGTTGTGGAATTTCCTTCTTCAAGGACTATTTGATTCCGAAAACAATTTATGGGGTTCTTTACAGTGGGGATTGTTTAAGACAGCGACTCTTCGCTATTCGTAGCCATGCTTGCCGAGTCCATGCCGTGGTCTAATGCATTTATATGTTGTCGGGAGAGGGCGTCTGCGACGAAGTTTTCCTTACCAGGCTTGTAATGAAACTGCGGTCAAAACTCTTCAATAAAGGCACGCCATCTTTTCATTTTCGCGTTCGGATTTTTATCGGATAAAACGAATGTGAGGGGTTGGTGGTCGGTGTAAATATTCAAATTCTTTACGCCATACAAATAGTTACGCAGCTTTTGTAGAGCCCATACTATTGCCAGCAGTTCTCTCTCATTGGTAGCGTAGTTCTCTTCGGTTGAAGAGAGGGTCCTGGAAATCATCGTGATAGGTCTTCCATTCTGTGACAAAACGGCGCCTATAGCATAAAAAGAGGCATCTGTAGTCAGATCAAATGTTTGCTTGTACTCAGGATAAAGAAGCAATATGTCTTCTGATGCATGGATTTTCTTAATCTTATTAAATGCATTAAGTGCTTCTTCATCCAGAGTAATTTGAATTTTCTTCGACTGATTTGCGCCTATATTTCGGTTTTCCCCCCTTAGGTACTTCGTTAGAGGTCTCGCAATAGAGGCATAGTCCTTTATAAACCGTCGATAATATCCTGCTAATCCTAGGAATGAACGCAAAGCTCTTAAAAATTTTGGGATAGACAATTCTAAAATGTCTTTGACTTTGTCGGGGCATGTTTTGATTCCCTCCTTTGATACGGTAAAGCCATGAAATTCAACACTTGCCTGAAAGAACTTGGATTTTTCAAGGGAAACGCGCATATTGGCATCGAAAAGTTTTGTCAGGATTTGCTCAATGTCCTTACTGTGTTGTTCGGCAGTTTGGGAGAAAATTATAACGTCGTCTATGTAAACATGGCACGTTTTCCCAATTTCTTCTCTAAGGACATCGTCAATCGCTTTCTGGAAAATGCTAGGGGCATTTTTCAGGCCAAAGGGGAGCCGACAAAACTCGTACATTCCATTATTAACTAAGAAAGCCGTTTTCTCCCTATCCTTTTCCGCAAGTTTAATTTGGTGAAATCCTGATTTAAGATCTATTGTCGAGAAAAATCCAGCCTTTCCCATGTGTGCCAAGATTACAGAGGTGTCCAAAATTTGGTATTTATCGTTTATTGTCTTAGTGTTTAGCTTTCTAAAGTCAATTACGAGTCGTGATCGCCCCTTTCGTCTAAACCTTTCTTATCTACAACCCAAATTGGATTGTTATAAGGGGAACGGGATGGTCTAATGATTCCGTCGCGCAACTGATCTGATATCTCCCTATTGACAAATTCCGCAGAAGCAAATGGGTACGGGCTTTTGACGGCATTATAGGATTCGATTTACTAAAAGAGGTAAATGGTCGTATTGACCTGAAGAGTGGTACGTTGAGTTATGACGGCCTACAATACCAACATTGTAAGGCAGTGCGTCATCTGGATCAGCGAAAACTTTAGCATGACGTTTTAGCAGTGTAGAGATATCAATATTGTCCTCGCTTGTTTTCGATTTACTTTCTGCTATCTTGTTAACGTCCGAACAGTAGTGGTACAAGAATTTTTCCTTTCCACCGTCATAACTCAACGTACCACTCTTCAGGTCAATACGACCATTTACCTCTTTTAGTAAGTCGAATCCTATAATGCCGTCAAAAGTTTCTAAACTGGGTAGGACAAAGAATTCAACATTCTTATTTAATATATTTATTGTACATTTTTTGTTTATTATATCGGTACCGTAAATGGATTTAACAGTGAAAGGGCTATTCACAGGTTTTATTCCCTTTAGAGCGTTAAGGTGTTTTACTTAGCTCTTTGCAGCACCGGTGTCGATTATAAATCCTATTCCTCTTCCCCCAAGCGTCCTTTCGACATAGGGCAAGAGGGACTTAGTCCTAATAAATTAACGTCGTCCTTCGGTTCGTCCGGGTCATACTCAGCACTCTTAAGTTCTGCGTCATGATAATAGCCATCATAGCCGGTATCACTCCAATATTCACTTTCTGGTTCATATTGGTCCTGGGTGAGATTGTTGATACGCTGAACTTTTTGTATTGGTAGCTGATCACTACCATGCTGCCTTTTCTCAGCTTTTTCTCTATTCAAGCCTGTTGACACGGGCTGTTGGCGATTGAATGTGCCGGCCGTATTGCCGTTATCTGGACGGTTTATCTTAGGGTAGGCTCCTTGATTACGGTACCTATCGGTATTACCACGGAGTTGCTGGGGTCTGTTCTGTCTGAGTCGGGAATGTGATGGGTCTATGTCCATTGGTACTGGGGTTTGCTGAGTTAGAGTTTGTCCTCGTGTGTCTTGAGGTACTCTACGTTATTGGGGTGAATAATAATAAGGGTCTAAGTTATGGGGTGCCTGCCTGTTAAAGGTGCATGCAAATGTTGATCTGGCTTGATTCGCTTCCAGTTCCTGCGCTAGGGCAAGTGCTGACGGAAGATCAGCGGGTCTAGAGGAGAAGAGAACATCGCACAAAGGGCGGTTGAGTCCCGAGATGAACACTCGAAGGGCATCATCCCGATATTTCTTGTTAAGTGATCCTATCAGCGTGGTGTTCTCACCGTGGGTCATGATTGTTTTATTGACTATCAGAGTCAACTTTCTCTCCACTGCATCATAGAACTCCACCACTGATGATTTTCCTTGCCTAAGGGTCGACAATTCTTGTTCAATTAAATAAATTGGTCTTTTGTCTGCATATGCAAAGTCTAGTCGAGAAATGATAGCGTGAAAATTTAAAACTGTATTAAAAGAGGATAAAACGCTATCTGCGGCTCCATCTACTTTATTTCGTAATATGCCTACCGCTTGGTAGCGTCTTGAGCTCCCCGGATACGCTTCGAACACCCTATAAGCAGTATGAGCTGCTTGTCTCCAAGACACATAACGGGTCGCTTCGCCTTTGAACTCCGGCAAGGTTTTCACAAGGTCCAAGGATTCGTCACATGGTATTCCGGGTTGAATAGTCACCGGTTCGTATTGGGTAACACGAACTGGTGTTTCGATTCTTGCTAACCTGTTTGTCAGTTCGTCAACCCGAGACTGAAATTCTCGCCTGGAATGCTCGGTCGCAGCACGAATGGCAGTATTAAGAAGAGCTTCTAGAGTTTGTGCCTCCATATTTAATTTTTTCTAAGTCAGTCAAGTGCTAAGTGGATATAGGGATTTCCCTTTCTACCCGTTACCCACCTTTACAAATTTAATTTATTATTTAAGAATTACCAAAAAGGATAGTAAAAAAAAAAAAATATTTTTTTTTACTTTTTTATTTTTTTTAACAAAGTTAGCTGCTAAATCACTCTACTCACATGAAATTTTCCATATCTCGATAAGCTATGTCACTAAATAAGGTATGATAAGGCAGCAGCACGATGATTCCTGGGGTTGTGATCCAGCAGCAGGAAGACTGGATTACGATGATTAAGATGCTTTATTTCTTAGAGCATTGGCTCCACACTTTCTCCCACGGTTAGGTAGTGTTTAAATTTCACAAAATAATATGTTTAATGCAATAAGAGTTTAATGAAATGGTTGCGGTTAAAATTTTTCAAAATAGAAAATTGTTCGTAGCTCTCACTATTTATGTAGTGTTAATTAAGTTAAATGTTTTTCCGCGACTGTCGGGTGGATTCGAACCACAGCCACGCACAGTATTTGTAATTTATAAGGATAACACAAGAACTGCACTATGGCCCCACGTTGGGTGCCAATTATTAAAACACTTGCTGAGTTTTAATCTTTTTTATTTCTCTTGTTTACACAAGAGCAGCCGTTTGTATCGGTCGAGTTATTACAACTGATTTGCTTAATAAAATATTGCGACGACTACGCCTAAATACCTCACTCTTTGTTTTACCTGTCAGTTGCTGCACATGTTTTGCCGTGTGACTTGCAAAATGCTAGTGCTGTTTCGACGGGGTCTGACCAAAGGGAGGAAGGTGTTAGAAGGGTAGGATTTGTAGGGCATGCAAAGAGGTGGTCAGTGTCATGCGGAGACTCGTTGCATGCAGGACATACATTGGGTATGTCTCGGTCTATTCTGGATAAGTAGGAGTTTAACCTGCTACAGTATCCAGAATGAAGTTGCGCAAGGGTCACACGCGTTTCTCGCGGCAGCTGGAGCTCTTCGTCTGCGATGGGTGGAAGTTTGACTCCAAGAACGCCATTCAAGGGAAAGGAGTCGGTGAAGGTGTTGATGGCTCCGCTGTGAATGGCGGTCAGTACCTGTCGAAAGTTAGTTGCGTCCGAAGTCCGGTGGGCGTACTGTACGATGTCGTCGACGTAATCCAGGAATGACCTTTTGATGCTCCTGGGCGGCGATTCCGCTCCAAGCAGATGGCTGCAAGGGTGATTTCTGCGAAAGCATCCCAGCAGGAGCTGCTTAGAGAGGAGTTCATTATGCTCCTTAACTGAGAGCATAAGCGTCTCACTGTGGAGGTGTTCAATGGGAGACATCAAAAGACATCCTGTAGTGGTCCGGAGTGGAGTGTTTTGACAGGTCTGTAGTTTCCTCATCTGCGTGCCACTGCATCCAGGCGACCATATGGGAGCTGCGTAATTGAGGACCGGCCGGCCGATTGTTTTGTATGTTGCCAACAACGTTTCTTTTTCTTTTCCCCATGTGCTGCCGGTTAGCGACTTGAGGATTTTGTTGCGGCTCTGTACCTTGGCGATAATCGCGGTCGTATGAGGAGAGAAGGAGCATAGACTGTCGAATGTTACACCTAAAATCTTAGGATTATTGACAGTCGGGATTTTGACGCCGTCGACTGCAATATTAAGCCCAAGTCTATACTCCTTCGTCCAGTTTGTGAAAATGGTCGCTGTGGATTTGGTGGGGGAAAGTGTGAGATTTCGTGCAGAGAGGAAACGAGAAAGGTCGGAGAGGTAGCTGTTTACCTTCGAACACATGCCATCGATTCCATTGTCCGACGCCAATATCGTGCAGTCATCAGCGTACGAGGTTATGGAAACTCCCTCTGGTGGTTGTGGGAGTTTCGAGATGTTGAAATTAAACAGTAGCGGGGAAAGGACATCACCCTGCGGAACCCCTGTTTAATTCTTCTCAGTTTAGATGTTTCACCTCGAAATAGTACGGATGACTGGCGACCGCTCCAATAGTTCATGGTCCACCTCTTTAGCCCTGGATGAAGCGTAGTTGTTTCAATGTCCTGCAGTAGTGTTGTGTGATTGCCTGTGTCAAAAGCTTTTGACAGGTCCAACGCTACGAGGATCGTTCTTTCGCAGGGTGAGGCCGCGAACTATCTGAGCGTTTATGACGCTAAGTGCTGTGGTGGTGCTGTGCACTTTTTTTGGGAGTAGCAAGGCCTCAAGTGTCTTCACTACTGGGGAGAGAAGAGTTATCGGTCGATAAGATTCCCCTTTGTTGGCGGGTTTCCCAGGTTTCAGTAGTGGGACCACTCTTCCGACTTTCCACACATCGGGTATTTGAAGAGTGGTCAGCGGCAGATTGAGGACCTTGGTGAGATATCCTACTCCCGTCGAGCCTAGATGCTTTAGCATTAGCATGTTGATTCCATCAGGGCCAATGGATTTGGAAGATTTTGGCTTTTTGATGACACCCTGAACCTCCTCATCGGTGAAAGTAAGTGGCGCGCCGTCGTTTGGCATTTTGCGCAGCCGTCGGTTAACACATCGTTTAGCTTTGTCTACCGAAGGGTGCAATGTGAACTGCCGGCTAAAATAGCTCGCGCACTTCTTCGGGTCCGAAGAGGCATGACCATTGAATTGAACTTCAACTCGGTCGTCATGTCTCTTCGGGTTAGACAGAGCTTTGACAGTAGCCCAAAGCTTACTCACACCGGTGGAGAGGTTACAGGACTTCAGGTGCTCTATCCATTTCGTCCGCTTATGTTGGTTTACCATACGCCGAATCTCCAAATTGAGATCCCTTATTCGGGGATCCCCGGGATCGGCATGGCGTAAGGTGTCGCGCTCATTAGCTAAAACAGCTGCTTCGGCTGGGAAATAGGGGCGGATTTCTGCTATTCTTCCAGCCAGGATGAAGCGAGCGGTAGCTGCTGTGATCACCTTGCGGAATTGACGTTCGCCAACGCATACGTCCATAGGAATAGGTAGAGCGTTGAAGGTGCTCTCAGTAAATTCTGTGAAGCCGACCCAATTACCTTTGTTTAAGTTAATGTAGGTGCGGTTGTCCACAGAAACAAAATCAGGAGGCTTCTCGATCGAAATAATTATGGGCAGATGATCTGATGCGAGAGTTAGCATAGGTCGCCAGGTTATGCTGTTTATCAGACCACCGCTAGCAATGGTGCGAGCTATTACAGGTGCCCATAACTCTGGTGGGGGCTTCGTCATTCATTGTGCAGAATGTCGAATCGTCAATCTGTTCCGCCAGCTCCATCCCCCTACGATCGTTTGACAGGCAGGAATGCCAAAGATCGTGGTGCCCGTTAAAGTCGCCTAGTACCAAACGGTTTTCACCACGAAGTAGCGCACCTATATTCGGCTGATATCCTGTTGGGCAACATGTAACTGTGGGGATGTATATATTAAATATTTCGAGCTCGACATCGCCTGGCCGGATAGCTATACCCTGCCATTCTAGGGTAGTATCCCTGGGGTCGATGGCTTCATCGATTAGGCGATACTGCACGGTGTTGTGCAATATGAAAGCTATGCCACCACCATTATCTCGCTCGCGATCTTTACGTATAACGTTGAAACCGGCACAACTCAGAAGATCTGACCGGCTGTTTAACTTGGTGTCTTGGACCGCAGCTATCGATACACGTTCCCGATTCATGAGTGCAACTATCTCCTCGATCTTGCTCTGGAGTCCGTTGCAGTTAAATTGAAGTAGCCGGCAAGTGACACCAGCCAGTACAGGAATTGCACTTGACGGATATCACATTCCGACGTATGATGGCCTGACACACGGAACAGACTACGCGAGGGACCAAGAGCTGCTGGTTGGTTCTCGCACGAGGATTGGAGCGGGATGAAGGTTGGGGGGGGGACAATTCAGAAGGGGAGCTATGTTGCCTGGTTGAGCTCCTGGGTACCGTGGAGTACCTCTGTTGGCCACTCGGATTGAGTGGCGGCGCAGCGCGCGAACTGTGTGCGGATTGCACAGCCGTAGAGGCTTGTGTCGCAGTATTGCGCAGGCAACATGGGGCCACGTAACGCGTGGTCCACTCCCTATGCGTCTTAAGGCCTAAGCAGGTCTTAAGACGTCTCCATCCATTGCATGTGTTACACCTAACCGAGGTGGAGTTTGGATGGAGCCGTTTTGCGCATACGCAGCAGAAAAATTCCTCAGGGCCCTGGTTGGACTCAATGCCGGCGCGACTCAGGAGGATACAGAGCAACCCTGCTGCAAGGCATTGCTCCAGTGACGACAAACTATACAAATTAACACTTACCAAACGGGGTTAGATCGCCGAAAGAACAGCCCTTGGTCGGATGAAATCCGAGTCAATTCCGGTGCGTAGAACCGGCTGTCGACGCTTATTCATCAGTATCGGTGGGAGAGTTGTTGTTACGCTATTTCCACACTCAAACCTGCCGACGCACCGTCAGCAATATCGGTGGGAGTGGAGTGTTGACCGGATACGTGTTTATCGGTGTAAACTTATATGTATATTCGAGCTTTGTTCACTTTTATTCATTATGAAACACTAATGTTGTTTTTATTTTAAACAAATTTAGATATTCTGCATACAAACAGATATCTTATACTCGCTGGAATATTCGAGATATTTGCGTTTAAAGCTGAAAATTACCACTATTCTAAAAACGTATTTTTCGATTTAAAATTAATTTTACACTTACATATATTTCGCATTTTTATGTCCACTAACACTTCACTTGGAGAATGGAGTCACGTGTAGAAGTTCACGCAAGTGAGGAAAGTTCTCTGATCGCCATTCACTTGGGAGTGGATAGAAACGATTCTTTTACACATGACTCAAGCAGCTCACTACTTCCGGTCTTTGACCAAGTATCCTCTGGGTAGTCTAAGAACATCCGTTTGAAGGCGAGCTAAAGTGAGAAGGCGAAATATCCCCTACATAGGGTTGTGCGCTGGGTTTGGGACCCGCCACGTAAAAAAAACACCCCCAATGAATAGTAACAACCAGCCTCGGATGAGAGACCCCCCTTTTGATGACGACCACGGCAAACGAAATAAGGACTTCGATTTAAGGGCATGCACCTGGAATGTCCGGCCCACTAATTCAGAAGGTGCCCCTCCTCAGTTGGTTGATGTTCTCGTTACAGTGAAGGCTGACATCACCGCCGTCCAAGAAATGCGATGGACGGGACGAGGACAAAGACGAGTAGGTCCTTGTGACATTTACTACAGTGGCCATATAAAGGAGTGCAAGTTTGGTGTGGGATTCGTGGTGGGAGAGAGACTCCATCGCCGAGTACTATCATTCACTGCGGTGAATGAACGTCTTGCCACAATCCGCATCAAAGCGAGGTTCTTCAACATATCGCTGATTTGCGCCCACGCCCCGACGGAAGAGAAGGACGATGTGACCAAAGATGCCTTTTATGAGTGCTTGGAGCGCACTTATGAGAGCTGCCCCCGCCACGATGTCAAAATCGTGCTTGGCGACTTTAACGCCAGGGTGGGCAAAGAAGGTATCTTTGGCACTACGGTCGGTAAATTCAGCCTGCACGACGAAACATCCCCAAATGGGTTGAGGCTGATTGACTTCGCCAGGGCCCGAAATATGGTTATCTGTTATACTAGATTCCAGCATAAAAAGATTCATCAAGTTACCTGGCTGTCTCCGGATCGAAAAACTGCCAACCTGATCGATCATGTTCTGATAGACGGAAGACACGTCTCCAGTGTTTTAGATGTGCGTGCGCTCCGAGGTCCTAACATCGACTCGGACCACTATCTTTTTGCAGCTAAGATTCGCCCCCGCCTCTGTGCAGCAAAAAACGCACGCCAACAAACACAAGGAAGGTTCGACGTCGAGAAGCTGCAATCACAACAGACAGCCGAACAATTCTCTACTCGGCTTGCACTCCTGCTCTCTGAGAGCACTCGTCAACAAATCGGAATAAGGGAACTGTGGGACGGCATTTCAAACTCCTTACGTACAGCTGCTACCGAAATCATTGGTTTTCGGAAAGTGCAAAAGAACAGCTGGTATGACGAGGAGTGTCGTCTCGCAGCGGAGAGAAAACCGGCTGCCTACCTCGCAACGTTACGATCGACCACAACACGTGCGGGATGGGATAGATACCGAGAGTTGAAGAAGGAAGCGAGACGCATTTGCAGACAGAAAAAGAAAGAGGCCGAAATGTGTGAGTACGAAGAGCTTGATAAGCTGGCCGACACGGGTAATGCTCGAAAATTCTACGAAAAAATGCGGCGGCTTGCAGAAGGTTTCAAGACCGGAGCATACACTTGAAGAACCCCCAAAGGTGATCTAGTCACCGATGCCCAGAGCATACTTAAATTATGGAGGGAACACTTCTCTAGCCTGCTGAATGGCAGTGAACGCACAACGCCAGGAGAAGGCGAACCGGATTCCCCCATCGATGACGATGGAGCCGACGTTCCATTGCCCGACCATGAAGAAGTTCGAATAGCAATTACCCGCCTGAAGAACAACAAAGCGGCGGGGGAATCCATAAAAAAGGTGACCCCTCAATCTGCGCCAACCACCGTGGGATACGCCTCCTTAATATCGCGCATAAGGTTCTATCGAGCGTATTGTGTGACACATTAAAGCCCACCGTCAACAAACTGATTGGACCTTATCAGTGTGGCTTTAGACTTGGAAAATCAACAACCGACCAGATATTCACCATGCGTCAAACACACATCTTCTTCGTCGATTTCAAAGCTGCTTTCGACAGCACGAAAAGGAGCTGCCTTTATGCCGCGATGTCTGAATTTGGTATCCCCGCAAAACTAATACGGCTGTGTAAACTGACGTTGAGTAACACGAAAAGCTCCGTCAGAATCGGGAAGGACCTCTCCGAGCCGTCCGATACCAAACGAGGTTTCAGACAAGGTGATTCCCTATCGTGCGATTTCTTCAACCTCCTTCTGGAGAAAATAGTTCGAGCTGCAGAACTAAATAGAGAAGGTACCATCTTTTATAAGAGTGTACAGCTGCTGGCGTATGCCGATGATATTGATATCATCGGTCTCAGCACCCTCGCCGTTAGTTCTGCTTTCTCCAGACTGGACAAGGAAGCAAAAGAAATGGGTCTGGCAGTGAACGAGGGCAAGACGAAATATCTCCTGTCATCAAACAAACAGTCGTCGCACTCGCGACTTGGCACTCACGTCACTGTTGACAGTCATAACTTTGAAGTTGTAGATAATTTCGTCTATCTTGGAACCAGCGTAAACACCACCAACAATGTCAGCCTAGAAATCCAACGCAGGATAACTCTTGCCAACAGGTGCTACTTCGGACTGAGTAGGCAATTGAGAAGCAAAGTCCTCTCTCGACAAACAAAAACCAAACTCTATAAGTCACTCATAATTCCCGTCCTGCTATATGGTGCAGAGTCTTGGACGATGTCAACAACGGATGAGTAGACGTTGCGAGTTTTCGAGAGAAAAATTCTGCGAAAGATTTATGGTCCTTTGAGCATTGGCCACAGCGAATATCGCATTCGATGGAACGATGAGCTGTACGATATATACGATGACATTGACATAGTTCAGCGAATTAAAAGACAGCTGCTACGCTGGCTAGGTCATGTTGTCCGAACTCTGAAAGTATTCGACGCTGTACCCGCCCGGGAGAAGCAGAGGAAGAGGAAGACCTCCACTCCGTTTGGAGGACCAGGTGGAGAAGGACCTGGCTACGCTTGGAATATCCAATTGGCGCCACGTAGCGAAAAGAAGAAACGACTGGCGCGCTGTTGTTAACTCGGCTATAATCGCGTAAGCGGTGTCTGCGCCAATTAAGAAGAAGAACACTTCACTAATTCGTGTGATTTTTTTTTTAATATTAACTTATTGTTCAATTATATTTATTTAACATCAACTAAAGGATTGCACTATTGATCTCAAGAACCCCCTCTATCCGACCATACATATTTTATTCCCGAAATCCTGTGTATTCTTAATTCTTCACAATTATAATTTTAACCAGACAATTCGTTTCAATTTAGATTTTAAATTTTCTACATTTACATGTGTGTATATGTAGATATAACGCACAAATTACATATTTCGCAAAAATTCACTATCTATAACAAGAATTTGAATTAAATATGCACTATTTAACTTTAATAATTTAAAACTTACTCTCTTATTTTTTTGTTATGTTATACGGGCTCGATTCCGATTACTTTGGCGGAGGGGTAAAAAACCAAATTTCCGTATAAGTGGGGTATATACGGATAGGGGAGCTTCTCCAGAGGAGGAATATCCAAAATTAATGTAAAAATTACTAATATTTTTTAAAATATTCACGATTAAAAGTTCAAAAATTTGCACTAAGAAAACATGTTATTTCTCTATGTTTCGCAAAATTTTTTCACATTTTTTACTTTGTATATTTAAATACACACTCTAAGCTTTGAAATAAGTTTACATTTCACTTTTATTTTGCTATATTTTACCTAAATTTATTAATTTAAAAATCACTTAGCACACTCATCGTTGAAAAGGTTAGATTGTTTACAACTATGAGGAAAACGAGCCTTGCCACATCTTAAACAGTAAATATGTAGGATTTTTAACAATTTTTCTTTGTTTGTTTTATCGCGTGATTCTTTTTTCTTTATTAACTATAAAAAAAACTTTCTACATATGTATATGTGTAATACGTAATTTATGTGACTGGAGTACTTTCGCGTAGTACTCCTTTCTGCGTAGGCGGCCTTCGGCAGCGCTCTAAAAAAATAACCCTGGCCGAGCGAATATCCGGGGTGACTGAATTACTATCGCGTAGTACTCCTTTCTGCGTTAAAAATTAAAAAAATATATTGACTTTTTGTTACAAAGTGGTGAAAGTGGTTATATTCTTTGGTTATTATGCACTCATATTCAAACAAAATTTAAGTTTTCGTTATAAAATTGATAAATTTTGATTATTATTTTTGTCAGCGTTTTCCATTTATTTTTTATGATACATTGATTTGTATATTAGGTGACGATATATATATATATATATTATATTTAAAATATAAGTTTGAGTGCATAATAACCAAAAAATATAACTACTTTATACCCAAAACTCAAATTTTGTTTGAATATGAGTGCATGATAACCGTAAAATATAACCACTTTATATCCAAAACTCATATTTTAAATATAATAATATATATATCGTCCCTAAAATACAAACCAATGTATCATAAAAAATAAATGGAAATCGCTGACAGATATAATAACCTATAACACTGTATATTTTTTAATCAGGAGAACTTCCTCTTTCCAACGGTACCTTCAAATCGCGGCGCCAAAGAAATCGGAATTTTGCCGTTATACGCAATAGATTTGAATTTTCCAAATGGTCCAAATGATTTCTGTAATATTTAAATTTTTAATTATACACACAACATTCAATTCACAATGCTTACCTTTTTCTCCTTCTTAAGCTTTTTCCTTTTCTCTATAATATATAAAGGAAATTAATAATATACATATAATAAATAATTTATAACATATCAAATTATCAAATAAAAACTTACCTCTTTAAAATCCATAATAAATTGCGCTTTTCGTTTTCTTCTTCTTCTTGAAAAATTTGGTATTCGTCTTTCCTTTTCTAGCAAGTTAACATTACAATATGTTTAGAATGTCGATAGTTTTCGTTATCTTATAGTGCCCATACACGAGCACACAAGTGCGTTCGATCGGTATGAATTCGTTTGCCCATACACGACACACAAATCCATTTTGCGTTCGTTCTTCACAGAGTTAACATATGCGACAGGCAAGCGGAACATTTCTTGGAATTTATTTCTAATGTAGCATTTTTATCTATTTCATTGTATTTCGTTAATAAGTTATTCCAACTTTTAATTTTCTTACACTAAATATGTATATGTATGAGCGTTTAGGCAAAAAGCGAAAACTTTAAAGAGTGATTTCTCGGTTTTTAATTTTTACGATTATTCTTAGTTGACGGGCAGGATAGGAAAAAAAACTAAAAGTCGTATGGAATTAGGGCAAAGTTTATTATCATTGACATAAAATTATCTTATATTTAAACTAAAAAAATATTAAGAAAAGTCAAGTTTTAACATATTTTTAAACAGCATAAAGTAAAATTCTTTTTATCAGAAGCCACTATTTATTCAATTTTAAATAAAATTTTAAATTTTATACATTCTTTGGAATTTTCTTAGTTTAACTAGAAGATAAATTAATCAAAAATATGAATCTCTTTGAATTTTTTGTTTCCGATAGAAATTGCGACCTGCATCCTGCCCGCCGTCCGAAAATGTACATGTGAGATGCATCGGGTAATTGCTTCCTAAAGGCAGAATATCAAAGATTTCGTATCCGAAAAATTTGTGAAAGATGTTCAAATATATAACTATCTATAAAGCCTAGAAATTTCGCTTCAATCAATTATTTCTTTCCCTCCCAAAAAAAAATCCTCAAAAAAATCGATTTTTTGAAGCCTCGAAAGCAGGCTCTCCCCTTAACACTTGCCATTGTCCGCGATCTTCACTGTTCGGCGACAAGAGAGAAATGAGATTTTGTGCGCCGAAAACGCCATACACGATAAACATGTTCGCGCACCGATCGTAAAAAATCAAACATTTTCGCGAACACGGATCGGTACGCGAACAAGCCCATACACGATAAACCGCAAGCGCACACATACCGATCGAACGCACTTGTGTGCTCGTGTATGGGCGCTTTTACTTACGTAATCTCCCATTCAATTGAAAATTCAAGAAAATGTAACAGTGTTAGTGAACAGCTGAAAATGTTTCAATGTGTTTGTGCAATCTGTTACCTCCGTCTTGCAGGGTAGATTCTGCAATGGGTGCTCTCGTGCCCTTGGATTTTTGCAATCTGCAATCTTGCAAGGGCAAGAGAATCCCCCTATTGCGTTTTACTGTTCAGACGAATTATTATGATATGTAATACCAAATTTTTCCACAATAATTATCTCTTTTGGTCCACTCATTATCAAATATATTTTCCAATTTGTCCATGAATAAGTTAACTAAAATACTTAAAAATATCTAGCATACTTACCTATATCATGATGGTATAATTAATTTGTTTGCTAACAGCTTTAAACTTTACTCTATAACAAAAATTGAAAAAAGTATTTATAAATGTTTGTATATAGTACTATAATATATAATTAAATACAAAGTACAACAGCTAATCTGGGGGGTGTGAAATTCCAAGTCAGGGTGATGGTACTAGGTCAGTATTGTAAAACCTTCAAAGGGTTTGGCGTTCGTATGTGTCAGTTTTTTTTTATGACCTTTTAAAATTTTTTTTATGTTATAGTGAACGAAAATTGGGTATCAAATATAGAGTGTAAAAGCTGCTACAACCGTCTAATGGATTGGAAAAATAGATAATAGTGGTTCGCGAGTTATGTTAAACTACGTTTTTGCCAAAATGTTACAACTAAGCGAAAAAACATCAAGATAAGGAAAAAATTTAAAAGGTCAAAAAAAAAACTGACACATACGAACGCCAAACTCTTTGAGGGTTTTACTATACTGACCTAGTACCATCACCCTGACTAGGAATTTCTCACCCCCAGACAATAATCCCAAAAATGTTCCACTGTGATATTATAGCATTTTCGTTTTACGCAACCCGTTATGACCTCTCGCCACCCTTATTCACCAGAGGTGGCCATAATGTTTTTATTGTGAACGTACACTTTGGGGGTAGGATAAGGACTGTGAATGGCTCTTCCACGATGGTGAATGAGCTCTTTCCTTACTCCCTTGTACCATGGTGATAGGGCTGAATGATCACCTCTTCTATAGGGCAGTCTAAATTATCTTCGACGGCTGCATTATCGGCATCTACAAATACATAATAGCCCTGACAGACGAACAAAATTAATGCGCCTTAAGCTGTGCTAATGCGCATTGCAATTTTGTGGTGACAGACGGCAGACTTGTGCATTTAGACAGCTGACAGTGAAGTTTGCTTATTTATTAAAAAAAAGCGAAATAAAAATGAATAAAAGATATAAATTTTACGAAATAATTCGTTTATTATTAACTACGTTTAAAGATAATAGAGTGAAATTAAAAGTAATAATTGATTGTAATGCGAAAAAAGTGTGCGAAAAAGTTAAGAATTATGGAAAAATGGATAGCAAACTGTGCGTTGTTTATTTTATGCCATTTAAATATATTAAAATTTGTTTTTGTTAATATACTTGTACATAATTTAACTAGCAATATAAAACTGCTTACATCTGATGCTGCAAACGCAAAAGAGGCGGCTGACTTCAAGCGACATCTGTCAAAAAATAACAAAAATCGGCCATTTTTGAGCAGTTTTGCCTACTCAAATTTGGTAAATTCAGCTAAATGCACGGAATTCTTGTGCATTACAAACTTGCATTAACATGGGTCAAATGCGTAAGTAAATGTAAATTAAGCCCGCTAATGCATATTTGCGCTGTCGTCTGTCAGGGCTATTAAAGGTGGCAGACGGCAGACTTGTGCATTTAGACAGCTGATAGTGAAATTTGTTTATTTATTAAAAAAAAGTGAAATAAAAGTGGGTGAAAAAGTTAAGAATTTTGGAAAAATGAATAGCAAACTGTGCGTTGTTTATTTTCTGCCATCTAAAAATATTAAAATTTGTTTTTGTTAATATACTTGCACATAATTTAATTAGCAATATAAAAACTGTTTACCTCTGAAGCGTAAACACAAACAAGTTGGCAGATTTCAAGCGACATCTGTCAAACAACAGCAGAAACTAGCCATTTTTGGGCAGTGTTGGCTACTCAAATTTAGTAAATTCAGCTAAATGCACGAAATTTTTGTGCATTACTAACTTGCATTAACATGGATCAAATGCGCAAGTAAATGTAAATTAAGCCCGCTAATGCATATTAGCGCTCTCGTCTGTCAGGGCTATAACTCGAATAAATAGCACTTTACTTACAAATATTTAAGTTACGGTTAAGCTCAGCAATTTGATTTGCACAATTATCAACAATAAAATCGGCTGCGATTGAGAATAGCATCCCCAGATTTCGGGGTTAAAATGGGTATGAACGGATAGAGGACTTTTGGTTTTTGAGATATGTATTTGCATTTAAAGTTCATAAAATCAACTATTTAAAATGCGTGTTTCTCCAATTTATAATGCATTTTACACTTATATTTTATACTTTTATATCCACTAACACTTAACTAATTCGTTTCTAATCATTTATGTTGTGTAAATGTGTAGGAGTTTGGGTCGCGCTGGTGTTGCTGGGTATTACCTCTGTCTTGCAGGGTTTGTTTTCAACGACAAAAATTTTAACGTTTAAACACAGTGTTATTGTTATGTTTCTTAGCTTGTGTCTTTTGAGGAGAGGTTATTCTAATTTAATAAATAAAATGGAATATCCAATAGCGCGGAAAGATTTTTCATATGTGGATAAATTCCATGGCGTTGAATTGTTTGATGTTTACCGATGGTTAGAAGATCCAAATGCCGAACAAACACAAATATTTATTGAAAAGCAAAATAAAATTAGTAGAAAATTTATTGAAGAAGGGAGTGATAGATATCGCATTGAAAAAAAACTGACAAAATTATGGAACTATCCTAAATATAGTTGCCCAACAAAGCATGGAGATTATTATTACTTTTATGTTAACACTGGATTGCAGAATCATAAGTAAAACTGTTTTTAAGATTAATTCTGTTTATTATAAAATTTATGGTGTTTCTAGTGTTCTATTTCAACAAAAGCATCTTGTGGATGAGCCCAAGGTTTTCTTAGATCCCAACACATGGTCTGAGGATGGAACAATCGCTTTATCTCAAAAGTCATTCTCTGAGGATGGAAACTACATGGCGTATGGTATAAGTGAAAATGGGTCAGACTGGTTAAAGATAAAAATTCGTAATGTTAAGTCTGGAGAGGACCTCAAAGAGACGTTAGAAAAAGTAAAATTTAGTGAAATTTCTTGGACTCTTGATAACAAGGGCTTTTTTTATGCCGTATGTCATCCGTATAAATATTTGGACGCATCCAACAATTTATAAATATACATTATTACAGAAATATGATCACGACGAATGTGCAAATGGGGCAGAAGTTAAACAAAATGAAAATCAAAAGCTTTATTATCATTATGTGGGTAAACAACAGAACGAAGATATCCTTGTCGCAGAGTTTCCTGAGGAACCCTCTTGGCGAATGTGAGTAATTTTTTATTTTAATATGGTAGTTCTAGAATTACTGTAAACCTACAGTCTACTTCGTAAAACAATAAACTGGCTTAATAAAGCAATTTACCATACAGTAAAACCCGGTTAAGTACCTCACGAAAAATGTCAGCATTTTAAGGTACTTAAGCGGGTTGGGTACTTAAATGAACCCGCTTAAGTACCTCGATGCGGGTACTTAAACGAACATAATTATTTATGTACATATATAATTACATCTTCTTGTTAGCTTACATAAATTAATCCTCGAGTTAAACATAACCATTTAATGAACTATACGTACATATTTTAAAATCAAGATCGTAGCATTATTTGAACACATAAAGGAAAACTTTATTAACAAAACAAGTTAAAGCAATATTATGCAATTTTTTTAAGAATTCAATTCTTTAAAATTGATTGATTATACATAAATACACCCATATTTTGTATGATGAGGAACATTTGGGTGAAAGATACCAATACTTAAATACATACATACATATTTTATTTTAGACAATGAAGAAATCTGTGATCTTCTTTTGATGGTGGGTTTGAAAGTAACATTTAAAGAGTTTTTCTTCAAGCGATTCAATTTCATCAAGATAAAGATTTTTACTTTCCATAAAATGTTTAACTGTTGAAAGCGCACCTATAGCTGCTACTAAGGTGGGTGGAACATCATTACATTCACCTTCTGAATTTTCTTCAGAAGATGCTTCGCTGGAATTTTCGTCTAAGAGGGATGAAACAATTTCATCTTCCGTCAATGTTCCAAAACATTCAAGCTCTTTATCGCAGTTAACATATTCCTCAAACTCTGTAGGATCTATTGTAACATCTATTACTTCTTCAACGACGTCAGAGGAATTATTTTCAATAAAAAATCCACCCTGTAATTTGAAACAAATAAATAAAAAATTAGAAATGCTAAGAAATTTTCAACAGGGGTTATAATTCCACTACCTTACGGAAACAGTTTTCTATAGTTTCCTTCTTAACAAGCCACCATGCCCGCTTTGCAAAAGTTAGAGCATCTAAGATTGAAATCGATTTCACAAAATCTTTGTTTGATAAGCCCTTTTCGATTGCAAGTAACTGTTTTCTTACAAGAATTTGTCTGAAATAGACTTTGAAGGCATGTATTATTCCTTGATCGAGTGGCTGTAATATCGATGTGGTATTAGCAGGAAGAAATTCAATTTTGACATTTTCCAGAACTAAATCGGTCACCTTATGGCAAGGAGCATTATCAATAAATAGCACAACTTTTCTATTTTGCTTTATCATATCGCGATCAAACTCTTTTAAAATATTTGTCCATCCAAGCTTTACTCTGAAAATAATATGGAAAGGGTATGATTTTCCCTTTATAGCAGCGAGGATTTTTTGATTTTCCAATGGAATATATTTTTTTTCACTTCCGTCTGCATTGCAACAAAACAACAGGGTTAGACGCATTTTTTGACTTTTTCCTCCAGTCACAGTAGTTCCCTTTCTAGCCAAAGTCCCATTCGGAAGTGCTTTATAAAGTAATCCGCTCTCGTCCGCATTAAAAACATTGCAAGGTTCATAGTTTTTTTAATAAATTCTGCAATATGCGACGTCTATATGAATCCGCCACCGCAGTGTCAGCATCAGCCGCTTCTCCAGTTATTTTTGTAAATTTAATGCCCTCTCGCCGTTTCCAGCGCCACATCCAGCCATTGGTGGGAGAAAAATCAAAAGGCATTTCATTAGCGAATTCTCAAGCTTTTTTGAGGAGTTGAGCATCTGTCAACACTACGTTTGCAGCCCTTATTTGGTCAAACCATTTGGCAAGAGCCTTTTCAATTTCTTTATTACAGCTTCCACGCAAACGCTTGCGTTTCGTGCAGGTGGCGTTTGCAGCTTCCTCCACTTGTTTGCGATTCCTCAAAATCATATTTATGGTTGAAATATCACACTTAAAATATTGTGCAATGTCTTTTTTCGGTTTTTCATTACGCTCAACTAAATGAAGAATCTGTATTTTTTGTTTAATTGATAAACTTGTGATTTTTCGCCCTTTGCCAGGCATTTCGGAAGTTTTTAGATTGAATTCGTTTTAACAACTAGCGATGCTCGATAAACTAGCGGTGCAAGTGGAATTAAGAATCGATTGTATAGTGCTGCCACTGAAATTCAAAATTTGGAAATATTTTAAGAAATTTTAAAGCGTAGTTAAGCGGGGAAAATTATAAGTAACATGGTAATTGTGGTACGAAAAATTTAGGTACTTAGGCGTGTCGGGTAATTAAGCGGGGAGGCACTTAAGAGAGGGATTTTCCTCAGATTACATTAAAAAATTCACGGTGCCCGAAAATGTTGGTTACTTAAGTGGGTTAGGTACTTAAGCGGGGGGTACTAAAGCGGGTTTCACTGTAATTCGTTGGGATTTAAGCTAAAATAGACATTGGTAAAAACGTTGGCTGGGATTCAGAATAGCATCCCCCAATTTCGGGGTTAAAAGGTGTATGGACGCATAGAGGAGGTCCTCCAGATTAAGAATATATAACGTTTTAAATAGTTGAATTTTTGAACTTTAAATGAAAATATCTCAAAAACCACAAGTAAGCTATTCTAAAATTTACCCAAAACGTTAAACTAGAACAGAAAACCGCGAATTCAATGTTAAGGTTAAAACTACTTGCTTACCTTAAAAACGTTTTGTGGCGTGTTTTTTTTTACAACTTGGCATCCCTAAATAAAGCGACAGCTTTACGCATTTTCTGAATTACATTTTCAAATTGAGCATCGATTGGACCTGTCGGCACAATCCCGATTTTTTTGGCGCCACCATCTGAAGGTACCGCTGGAAAGAGAAAGTCTTCCTAATTAAAAATATATAGGGCTATAATTACCGCAAACGCTTAATTAGAGCTATTCACCTAATTCAAAAATTCGAATATTTCAAATTTTTCACTTCAAATTCATTTTATTAAACTGTAAACATTTAAACAAATTCATAATTTACACTTTTTGCTGCTCTATAAGTAAGAAATTTATATTTTAAAAATTACTTTTCGCACTCGTACTGAACATCATTTATGTGCTAACAATTATGAGGAAATGGAGCGCTGCCATATGATAATAAACAAATATGAGCAATTCCCTGAAATTTCTCTTTTTCGCTATAATTTCGTTGTTAACATGGCGTCGAGTAAACACGTGTATAACTTGCTCCAAGATTATAAGGGGAAACTCAGCTGCAATAGCTGTAAGAATTGGTTCTACAAGAAGTGCAGCGACTTGAGTGACGATGGTTTCAAGAAAATTGCTGCGTTTCGGCTGGCGATGCTCTGGTTGTCACTCAGAGGTTAGTATTATTGAGGCCGTCAATGACAGTGATGAGAACGACAATGATTTGCCGTTATCAACAAGCAAATCGGAGTTGGAGAAAATGTTTGAGAAATATTTAGCACCGTTCAAGAAAACAATTGAAAATATTCAGACCAGCGTTGCAGAGATTCGGCTAGACTTGAACAAGTTGGCAGAGAACAACAGAGCAAACTCGCAGCATTATAAGCAATTAGAAAAGACGGTCGGTGCTGTCGAGAATAAATTAACATCGTTCGATGCACTTAATGTGGATCCTAGCATTATAATATCGTAGATAAATGATCGCAATAAGCGAGGAAGAGAGGTTATTGCTTTGAACGTGCCGGAGTCTGAGAAGCCGGTAGGCTATGATCGATGTCTGGATGATTTGGAGAAGGTTGTCGCATTATTACCACAGGAGATGTCAGAGGTTGGTCCGAAATTTGGTCTCCGTAGACTCGGTCGTCCTGTGGTAGGTAAGATTCGTCCGCTATTACTAACTACAGAGTCCGTAGCAGATGCTAGGAGTCTATTGCGTATCAAGACAGCTGGTGAGTCTGGCATCTCATTTAAGGCGCACCGAACTCGAGCTCAGCAAGAGCATCTCAGGAATCTACATACGGAGCTTGATAATCTAACTAAGGGCGGAGATAACAGCAAGACAATTAGATACATTAATGGTGTGCCGAGGATAGTCGATAAGCAGACTTTTCGTGCGCCAAAAGAAAAGCCTAAAGATTCGTAAGTTACATATATACTATCAAAATACAAGCAATTGCACGAGAGGTGGAGGTGTTTTCATTGCGGTGAAGCGTAGTATTAATGCTTAGCTACTGCCAACTAACTGTAGTAGTGTCGAGCAAGTTTTTATTAAAGTAAAATGTACTGAGGGCGATCTATTAGTTGGATGTGTGTATCTTCCGCCACTGTCATCGTTGGATAAGTATGCGGGTCATATGTCAACAATTTCGTATTTGAAGGAAAAATATCCCAATTGTGCATTGATTATCGTTGGCGACTATAATCTCCCCAGTAGCTGTTCTCAAGATGAATGTGCAAATATAGTATACAGTGAGATGAGTGTGGCTAACTGCCAACAGTATAATCTTATTCGTAATGTAAATGATCGTACGCTTGACTTATGCTTTAGCAGCGTTGAATTATGTGTGGACAGTACCGAGGCTTTTATTGATGAAGATAAGCACCACCCGGCTATAAGTATACGTGCTGAGGTTAAGGCCAACCTAAAAATGAACGTGGCACCGACTTATGCATTCAAGAAGGCGGACTACGTGGGATTGAATTACTTCTTTTTGAGGAGTAACTGGATTGAACTGTATAAGTTAGTATCACTGGATGAAAAGGTAAACTGGCTATACGAGAGAACTAGCGATGGAATTGTGCAATTTGTTCCTGTCCATACTAACAGGAAAAGCAATTATCCATGCTGGTTTTCTAGAGAGCTGGTAGGGAAAATACAGCAGAAAAAGGATGCGCTTGCAACATACAAGAGATTAAAAACCAGTTACGCCTACAATGTTTTTCGTCGGTTACGGTCGGAATGCAAAAGAATCGGCAAGGTGTGTTACAGCGCATACACATCCAGGATTGAGGAGCTTGTACGGGTGGATTCGAGTCAGTTTTGGAAATTCGTCAAAAGCAGGAGACGTAACAAAATATGGATATTCCATCCTCCGTGTCGTGGAAAGATAGCGTAGCTACGACGGGTGGGGAAGTGAGCAATCTGTTTGCGTCGTTCTTTGGTAGCATCTATGCGGAGAAAGTTAATGATAATGGGGAACCAATGCCCGCAGCTCAAGCTGTGGAAACATCGACTAGCTACGATGTGAAATTATCGGAACTCATCATCCGCTTCGCTGAAGTGTACGAGCAAATGTGCAAACTAGGTGAAAATAAGGGAGCCGGACCAGATGGAATACCGAACATATTACTGAAGAGCTCTGCAGTCGGACTTGCCGAACCAATAACCCACATCTTTAGTTAATCATTGGAGATGGGTATTTTTCCGTCGGCATGGAAACGCTCGTATATATGTCCAATTTACAAGGCAGGGTCGAGATCTGAGGTGTCCAACTACAGGCCAATATGCATACAGCCGGCAATGGCAAAGCTGTTTGAGAAACTTGTTTTGCAGCAGGTGAATTTCGCCTTCAAGAATACGATCTCGACAGACAACACTAAATTTCGCCGGGCACATATACAAAATTACATCACAGGCCTACAGGACACTTGGGTTCATATTCAGATGTGGGGATGACTTCAGGAATGGTAATACGTTCGTAAGGCTGTACTCGACCTTGGTGTTTTGTTTGCTTTTAAATCACTAAATGGATTAATCGACTCTCCGGAAATTTTGGAACAATTCGGCCTTGTAGGCCGTATGCCTGGGTTGAAGTCGCACAGACTGTTAAAAACAGTCAACTCTTCGAAGGACTACGTGCGGGGTGGACCAAGGAGCAGGGTTGTAAACTTAGTCAATAGATATTATCAAGATATTAATATGTTTGGTTGTACGTATGCTCAAGGGTTAAGGGGTTAATAATGAATCATTAATGTGTGATTTGTGATCAAACCTAGTCAAAATGCACTCTCCTGATGTTAATACGTTAGTATGCGTGGTTGTACTCGTGAGAGTTAGGTTAAATGAGCTTAAAGTTTAGTAGAATCTTAGTAATGATCTAGTAATGATCCACCAAGACATTGATTTGTGCAATGTTCACAATTAAGTCTCGTTTAAATACTTATATGCCTTCTTCCTTCTTTTTTGTTATACTTCTTTGTATATAGCCGATTGGCGTGATTAATAATAAATAAATAAATAATTCCTCTTTATTTATTTAGCAATCTTAGTTCTAATAAAAACAAGCGTCTGTAAATTATATTTCAATTTAAAATAGGTATAAAAAACTTGCCATGCATATAATATTTTCTTATTTAAATTTAGTAAACCACTAAGTAATATTAAGTAATAATATTACGTAATCTAATACTTAGATTTTTAAATGAGTACTACGCAAAAGTACTTCAGTCACCCTGAATATTAGCTCGACCATGGTTATTTTTTTCAAGCTCGAAGGCCGCCAACGCAGAAAGCAATTCTATTATATAACTTTATAATAAAGTTTTTATTATATTTTAACATGATTTTATTATAATACTAGAGGACACGTCCTCGCCACAAAAATTGAATTTTACAAAAAAAATTCAATTTGCCGTAAAAGTTCGAAAATTCCATAAATTAATCAGAAGTTAACTTTAACCTTGAATAACTTTTAAAGGAGGGAGTATATCGAAAAATTGTCCAGACTTATTTTGTAGAGCATTCAATTCTGTACAAGAATATGACTTTTTTATTCCTACAAACGAGAAAGTTCCAGAGAAAAAAAAAATATTCGTAAAAAGTTGCAAAATCCCATGTAATTTCAATGGGAAATGTATCGTGTTTGGGGCAAGGTTTATTATGAAAATTAAGGGCTTTTCATGGTCTGATATTTTTTTTTAGATGGAAAACTAAAAGTTTATCGGGCGTCTCGTCAAAAATAATCAATTTGGTAAATAACGGACACCCTAATATACATATATAGATATAAAGTTATGATATCAACAAATATTATATTTATCTTCTTGATCTGGAACACCCTCTTCTATCTGACTATACCCATGTTATTCCCGAAATACTGGGATGGTATACTAAAGTTTTCCCGTATTTTTCAATATACAAAGTGTACAATTGCGAAATATCATGGATTATTTATAAAAATGTTTGTATTTTTAATACAAATATTATTTTTACATATTCCTCCTCTGGACTCCCTTATCAGCACATACCCTATTTATAATCGAAATTCGTTTTCTGTCCCCGACCGCCAAAGTAATCCGAATTGTGTCGCAAAGCTTATAATGCGTGAAAATTTATTGATAAGTTTTGAAATGTCTATTTGTTATCTAATGACTTTCCACACTAAACTTCTTTCTAATCTAACGATTTCGTTTATAAGTTATGAAAAGTATATTTGTCATCTAATGACTTTCCACACTAAGCTTCTTTCTAATGTAACTTTCCGATCCAAACCGGTAGAACCGGCTGTTGTGGGAATTGGTAACGTCTTAATCTTTCCCAACGGCCATTTAAAAATCTGTTTTAGCAAAATATCGCTAAAAAAAACTAAAGACAGTCGGTTTTACGTCACCGGAAATGAGCCAATTTTATCCGGCCAAGGGCGTTTATTTCGGATATCTAGACATGTTGTGATCGGTGGGTTTTAGGTTAAGATTGTCATCAGTGTAGCAAATCTTGAAAGTAGGGTTGCTCCGCATCCTTCTGACCCGTACTGGCATCGGGTCCAACCCTACACCGAAAAAAATTTTCTACCTTGGTTAGGTGTAAAACATGTAATGGATGGAGCCATCTTAAGAACTTCAGACCTTAAGACCTCCATTGAGGCACCGCAATACTGTGACAATAGCCTCTACCGCTGTGCAATCTGCACCTTGTTTGTTTACCGCGCCGATACTACCTTTGAATGTCGGTATATCTATCCGCTCGGGCGATGTCGAACTAACTATTTAATACACTTTGTTTCATTGCCATAACACGTTATATTTCTGTGAAATTGTTAAATAAATGTTTTCCCATTCCAGAAATTATTGATGTTATTGTAAAGCTCCAAGCTCTAACAATTCTATATAAACAATTTTTGTAATGGTTCTTTTCCTCCGCAAGTAAGCGGAATGCACTGAAAACGGTGTTTCAAATTTCTTTTTTTTCCTAATAATTTATTGTGTTTCCATTATTATTAATAAGTGCCAATATTCTATTTGGCATTGAGTTGGTATAATGAAACAACATTTCTGGGGTTAATAAAGCCAATGTATCCAAAATAGCGGTTTTCAGCTCAGAAATCATATTAAATTGACGATAATCCTCTAAACCTGTTTTACCAGCCATCCACAGATATTCTCAATAGGACTTACATTAGAAGAATAAGCTGGACATTCCAAAGGATCGATATTTTTACTTTGAAGCCACGTTTCCGTTGACCTGTTCGTATGGGTTCTTGCGTTGTCTCGTTGAAAAGAGAAATACTTTTGCGGATGACTGTGTATATAGAGTAGCAGATTTGATTCTTATATTTCCTGGTGCTCTGAACTTTTCATTCGGCAAGAAGAGAATGCTAAACGTACTGTCCCAGAATTTGAAAAGGCGCCCGTACCATGAGTAAGCTTCCATAAAATTGCGCTTTGAAAAATATCGCGACTATTTTCGCCGTCTGCACCATCAAGGTTGAACTAATAGTAACGTTTTTTTGTAAGAGCATTGTTTACTTTGCCGCAAACGTATTTTAATTTTATTTTATCTTATAATTTTACATGATGCCAGTATTTATTCATATGATTTCGGGCAAAATAGAGGCGAGACCGCATGCCAAACTGTTGAAACAGATGCAGAAATTTGGTTCTCACTTTTCACTTTCCGCATTGACGTCGTTTTATTTGATAACTGTCAACAAATTTCTTTTTTCTGTTGAGTGTTAATAATTTTTTTTTTTGACCAGAATAAGTTCTCTGTTTATTATTTTCTTTGTTATTCAGGTAATTTACACACCACTGTTACTGACATTCAAAAATTCCAAGCAATGGCGCACTTGCTCAAACACTCACCATTCAAAGCGTTTATAGATCCTTTCTATTTATCGTTAAGTATGCTTTTGCGCGATATTCTCCGATTAGCAAACACAATTTAATAAAATGAATTTATAACTCTAAATGGCACTGATCGGTAAGAATGTCTTTATAACAATGAAACACGGTTTTCAGAGCATTCCGCTTCTACCTATAGCAGTAGGAAAAGTACCGTTAGAAAAATTGTTGTTGTTTTTTATGGAATTGTTAGAGTTACCATAGAGCTTTAAAATACATCATTCGTTTTTGGAACACATTTTTTCAGTATTTCAGAGAAATATATTGTCTGTATAGCAATGAAACAAAGTTTATGTACAGCTATGGACAGAGACACAATGCTTAATAACGTTACATTTAAAGGATGTAAACGGATTTATACGGTTTTTGTAAAGATCCCAAATAATTCTTATTTTTTTAAATGAGCAGTAATTCACTCTCATCATTGAAAAAAAAACAATTTAACATCCTAACGGAAATGATAAATATGTATGTGTATGCGATAAATATCGCTCTCTTACAAGTAACTGTACTGTACATGTTGCTCAACACGATATCACCCGAACATAGGTGCGCTACTTCATAGTGAAGACCGTTTTATTACTAGGCGACTTTAAGCGCATCACGATTTTTGGTATTCCTGACTGTTCAACGATCGTAGAGGGAAGGAGTCCGCAAAACAGATAAGACGATTCGTCTTTCTGCTCAATGAACGGCGAATACACCAGAATTATGGGCACTTGTAAAGCTCGATTGATATTACCATTGCCAGTGGCGATCTGATTAATAGCATAACCTGGTGACCTATGGAAGCTCTCGTTCAGACTATCTGCCCATAATAATCTCGATCGAGAAACCTTCCGACTTTAATTTCGTAGACACCCGCACCTTCGTTAACTTTAATAAAGCTAACTGGGACATCCTCACAAAATTTACCGATCATCATCGCACTACCCATTCCCACGAATGTAACCGTTGGCGAAAGTCAAGGCCACAAGGTGATTGCAGCTGTTGCCGCTTCCTTCATACTTTCAATTTCCTAGCGCGACACCTTACGCAATGTCGAGCCCTGTGATCTCCGAACAAGCGATCGCCAAATGGAAAATCAACACAAGCTGATATAATGGATCGAGCATATAAAGTGTTATAACCTCTCCACCGGTGTTAGTAAGCTTTGACCTACTGTCAAGGCCTTGTTTTATCCGAGGAGACATGATGACCGAGTTGAAATTCAGTTCGATGGCTTTGCTTCCTGTGACTGCGCAAACCATTTTAGCCGGCAGTTCACACTGCACCCTTCGACAGACAAAGCCAAACTCAACGGCTGCGCAAGATGCCAAGAGACTGTACGCCACTTTCTTTCACCTATTAGGAGGTCCGGAGTGTCATGAACAACGCTAAATCTTCCAAATCCCAGATGGAATAAACATGCTGATGCTAAAAAAACTTAGACTCGATCAGAGGACGATCACAGTCAACCACACAACGCTATTCAGGACACTGAACCGGAGATCTTAAAACAATGAGAAGGTGTAGGGTCGACAGCTAACATTTGTAATATTTCAACCGGGTAATTCACCTCAAAAAAAAAAAAAAACGGGGGAATTCACTCTGTGAAATACTAACATTGTGTTTAGTTTATTAGAAAGGAATATGTAGAATTACAGCTTTGTTAACATAATCAACTAGGGAATATTATTGACCAACCGAAACATGAATAAATTTATGCCATGCGATTTCTATTTGTATTTTTAATTAATTTATTTAAGGAAGATGAGAAAATGGTTCAATTTATGATTTTTAGCTTTTGCCATCGTCGCTGAAAGACGCTTGTTGTATGAAAATATTTTTGTTGTAAAATTTACTACTTCTGGGCTTCACCAATTTGGCTGCCATATTGACTTGTGATGCTTATGCTATTTGAGACGATTGTTTTTTTGTAGAACAATGCTTATATTTTTTGTTGGTGACATGTAAGCAAATGTATTTGTATGTATCCATTGATCAATGCGCGGATATGTATTTTATTGATAATTGATAAAATCACGTTTTGAATTTCTAAATGCGCACATACGTGCATTCATATGTGCATGTACAAATAATGAGTACATAAGATTAATATAATATTAGTTGTATATATTGTTGTAATACATTTAATTTCTATTAACAAGCAGCATAATACAAAATCTTTATTAGGAAATTATATTATGTCAAAGCAAATAAAATTATTAAATGTACAAGTCCAAATTGGCTATAAATATTACTTTGTATGCAAATTCCAAAAATTTATACCAACAAATATGATTGCAAATAAAACCTATAAAAATCCAATCTATACACACTACATTTTGCACTTCTTAATTTTGTAACACCAAATAGGTAAAAATTATTGAAAAGGTAAGAAAATAACTTTTTTGCCTAATTCTTCGCAAATTATCAATACCACATTTGTGTAAAAATTAATGGGTTGTCAAAAAAGTCTTGCGGTATTTTTATTGAATTTTTTTTAATTGAAATTGAAATGAATTTTTGATGACTCATGACCGATGACCGATGCTACGGCTGCTACTATGCCGGTCTCTTTCGACCAATTCAGCGATTTTATGGCAATTTTCGACGACAGGCCTTCCGGAGCGTGGCGCATCTTCGACCACCTCTACACCAGAACGAAAACGTTGAAACCATCGTTGTGCGGTGGAAATGGAAACTGTATCGGGTCCATAAACTTCACAAATTTTATTGGCGGCTTCAGATGCATTTTTGCCTTTATCGTAGTAGTACTGTAAAATATGTGAATTCCCTACTGGAAGTTTTTCACCACTGTTAGCCGTCCGATCGAGCATGTTACAAAATTCGATTTTCTCCTTCTCATTATTTTATATTCTCTGATTGAACAATTCACGCTCCGTCCAGTATTGAAAAGGTGAACTATGATCTACCTGAGCATTCGGCGCTCATACGTACTGTTTCGAGGTAAAACCTCCAAATTGTGTAGAATTAGACAGGGTGTCTGCAAGGTGGTGTACTCCACGTTACTCTTTAACACTAGAACTACCGATGTTAAATATATACCTAGTTTTACCGCACCCGTCAAATTGACAGATTTTTGATTTTGGCTTTTATAGTAACTTTTGAGTTAGTTTCGTATGTGTCAGTTTTTTTTATGACCTTTTAAATTTTTTCCTTATCTTGATGTTTTTTCGCTTAGTTGTAACATTTTGGCAAAAACGTAGTTTAACATAACTCGCGAACCACTATTATCTAGTTTTCCAATCCATTAGACGGTTGTAGCAGCTTTTACACACCATATTTGGTACCCAATTTTCGTTCACTATAACATAAGAAAAAATTTAAAAGGTCATAAAAAAAACTGACACATACGAACGCCAAACCCTTTGAGGGCTTTACAAGTATAAGTCGCTCTGTTTTTATTGCACAATCGAATTTGGCAAGATTTGCGTTCATAAGAACTTTTTTATGAGTTTTCTGGAGTACAATCCATTGGCTGTTTTTGTATATATGTACATATATGTATATATATATCGATCGACTTGGAGTCATCCGTAAACAATAACTTCCAGCCATTATTTGTGTAATTAGATTCCAGTTCAGCAAAGGTTTGTTGAAAGACTTCGTTTGGTGTGTTTTGCTTGGACAAAAACATAAGCTTGTTCTGTAGTATTTTATCATTGATCAGACAGGGAGGATGTCGAGTGGTGAATTTGCATGTTGCGTTACGTAAAATATTATTTTCTGCAGCGAAACTTAAGCATCTCGAAATAGCCGATTGTATTCTTGGAATTTTTCTTTTTTTCGTGGCATGGGTGATAGTTGTATTTAGTAATGGGTTGGTGTTCTCAGCCGTTTTCGCAAGAATTTGAAGCGAAGAATCTATAATTTTATTTTGAATAGTTGGTAAACCAGATTCAGCCATTATCGTTTTTATTGGCGAGGTTGGAAAGGCCCGGAGACTTCGCCGTATTGCGCAATGCTAAGGTGCATTTAAAAGGTTGATACTGCTTTTGAAGCAATTGCCATAGATGGGGAGCCCATAATCTATTTTTGAAGTTAGCAAAGCTCTGACAACATTGACTAGTGTGTTCGGATGAATAAATGAATGCTTAGACGAGAGATATTTAACAATATTTAATCGTGACATTAACGAGTTTCTGACATATTTACAGTGAGCATTAAAATTATAATTAGAATCAAAAATTAATCCTAGTATTTTCAGCTGTGTTTTACATTCGATGTTAGTTTGGTTGTGGGTTAGTGAAATACCGTTGCAATTTTGCTTCCTACATACATGAAAGATATGTGTTTTGTCTAAGGAAAGACTCCAGTGACCAAGTCTCAATTCTGGTCTTAGTAAATAAGGATTGAGCTAAATTAACGTCAGAGACTTTTGTGTAGATTAGGACATCGTCAGCATAGATCTGGTGCTCAACT
Organism: Bactrocera neohumeralis; assembly: GCF_024586455.1. NCBI lineage: Eukaryota > Metazoa > Arthropoda > Insecta > Diptera > Tephritidae > Bactrocera > Bactrocera neohumeralis. The sequence goes on from NW_026089623.1 coordinate 7,378,301, forward strand.
CCTATGTAATTTTTTATCATCCTACTAATATCATCGAAAGCAATGATAAAAAGGAGGGCTGAAAGAGGTGAGCCTTGCGGCGTACCATTAGAAAGCGGGAGTGTTGAAGAAAGAAAACCATTTACGTTGACTTTGAGTTTTCTGTTTGTGAGAAAGTTAGTAATAAAACGTATCATATTCTGGCCTATTTTCCATTTTCTAAGTTGTCGAATAATAATATGGGCTCCAATTTTTTCGAAAGCTCTGTGAAAGTCCAGAGATAGTACGGACACGTGGTTTTTGCTGGACAAAGCGTTAGTAATGAAGTAGTCAAGTTGGATTAAAGCATCTAACGTGCCTTGACCTTTTTTGTAGGCGACTTGATTCGGTGATATGAACTTGTTTCGCTGAGCATACCACATCAAGCGGTTAGCCACGATCTTTTCCAAAATTTTGCCCATACATGGAAGGAGGGAAATTGGCCTATAGTTAGCAAGTTCATCGGAGGATTTGTGTGGTTTAAGTATTGGTATAACACAGGACGTTTTCCAAAATTGGGGGTAGACACCAGTATTGAAAATTTTGTTATAAAGCTTTACCAATCGGAGCTTGAGACTTTTTGGCATATGTCTGATAATTGGATAAGAAATTTTATCTTGCCCCGGGGACTTACCCTTAACGGTAGATGCAACGAACTCGAATTCAGACAGTGAAATGCTGGTTTCTATTTGTTTAGCAGAAAAAGAAAGAGGGGACACGGAGTAGGAAGTATCGGACAGTGTGGTGGTTTTAGAGGTTTGAAACTGTGTGCTGAATGAAATATCTGAGCTTGTTTCAGAATAGTGGTTTGCAAATAACTCGGAAATATCGGATGGATTGGTTACTAAACCTGTTGGCCCCTTTACGCATTGAATGGCTAGATTTCTAGGCACTCCAGAAAGTTTTTTTAAAGCGTTCCATATTAACTTAGGACTAGACGAAGGATTTATTTTGCTTGTGAAATCCTGAAAACATTTACGCTTGGCCTGTTTTGCGGAACGACGGAAAGGAGCATTGGCTTTCCTGAAAGATATTAAGTTGACTAGTGATCGAGCGCGTTTGTATTCATACCAAGCTGTCTGTTTTTTTGCCCGCAATTCAGCGATTTCTTTATTCCACCAAGGAACACTCTTTGAACTTGCTTTTGGCTTTGTATGAGGAATGCTAACATTCGCTGCTGAACGGATAATTTTTGTTAACCTCGTACTTTCTTGGTTAGGGTTGTCAGATATTGGGGTATTATTGCCATTTATCTCGCAATGTGTCTGAAACTTCTCCCAATCAGCGTAATCAGTTTTGAATACCTTATTTATTTTGTGGTTTTTAGTTGTTGAACCTAGGTGCAATTTTAGTACAATGGGGAAGTGATCGCTTCCATGCAGGTGGTCGAGTATACTCCATTCGCACTCTGTGGCAAGTGTGTCGGTGCACATTGTAAGATCTACATGGGAAAAAGTGGAGTGAGTGGAAAAGTCGCGGATCCGTTATTCAAACATATTAAGTTAGAGGAAAGTAAAGCGTCTTCAATGCATTTGCCCCTCTTGTTGGCTATTGGAGAGCCCCATAGTGGACTTCATGCATTAAAATCACCAGCGAAAATTAAAGGAGCAGAAGCTTGGTTGATTAATTGCAGGATGTCTGTACTGGTAAAATGTTCATCTGGTGCAATATAGATAATGGTGATTTTTTTAACTAAGATAATTTCGATCGACATAGCCAGCAAGTTGGATTGAATGGCATTAATTTTGTGTGGAATATCTCTTCTTATGAGAATCGCAATACCTCTTTTACCTGTGCTAATATGTGGAAGATTGTGAAACATGCCAATGTACTGCTTAGGAGTAAAAGCCGACAAGTTGAAAGAGATGTGAGTTTCATTTAATAGTATAATAGCTGGGGCATGATCTTGTATTAATAATTGAAGCTCATTGTAATTATTAGTGTAGCCGTTTAAATTCCATTGCAATAATGGAATCATAAGATCTATGTAGGAAAAAAAGAAAAAGGGAAACAGAAGAGAGCTAGAATATCAACTCGTATGAGCAGTCAGTTGAAGCTGAGTGTCACCAATTGAGTACTAGTTCAAAAGAGAGTAAACGCTAAGCGTATTTATTCAGAGTCAATTTCTATTTGTTCAGTATGTTGAGTAGAGTATTTATTATCGTTGGAATTGCTTGTTGTTGGAAAGAGACTTTCGTGATTAGGTGGATTAGACTGCACGGTAGTGTTGGTAGTAGTGTTGTTGAAGTCAGTATATTTATTGAGCGAGTTTAAGGAGTTGTTTAAGTTAGAAATGAGAGAGGCTGTTGTTGGACTGAAAAGTTTGGGATTTAAGAAAGGGGCTTGTTGGGTACAGTTGTCGCTGATATTCTAGGCAAGTCATTGTCGGCAATTCTACGAGTATTTTTAGATTTTGTGGAATTGTTGATGGCTGAAATTTTTGTTGGTGTGTTGGATACAGAGGATACCTCTTTTGTAGGTTGAAGCACATGTGCAAAGCTAGCAGTGAGGGAAGGGAGGGAAGTATTTTCTCTATACTTTTTAAGGGCTTCGTGCAAACTGCACTTTTCTAGTGTCTTTATTTTTAAAATTTCTTTGGTTTGCATATACTTTGGACACGTATAGTCCGAAGAACGATGCTCGCCAGAACAATTCGCACACATAACTCGAATGCAGTCATTATCGTGTGGAGAAGGGAAATTGCAAATTTCGCATGTTGGGGAACCCTTACAATGTTTTTGCGTATGACCCAATTTTTGGCATGACCTGCAGCGCATTGGATTAGGCACGTACGGTCGCACAGAGGTCATCCTCCATGCGATGTTTATTTTGTTTGGAAGGGAATAACTGTTGAATGATATTAGCATAACACCAGTGGGCTTTATAACACCTTCAACTTTGCGAGTGAACTTATAAACCGCGGAAACTTCGTAAGAACTCAGTCCTTCTATTATTTCGCTTTCAGGCACATCGTTTAAAAACGGTGCGTAAATGGTGCCTTTGTTACAATTAAGATGTTGATGATAGCTAGCGCTAACAGCGCCAATGTTGAAAAGACATTTCGTTTTTATAAACTTTTCTGCTACTTGCTTATTTTTCACTAGCAGTAATAGGCTGCCGTCGCGTAATTCACTAATTTTGTTTATATCTTTGCTCACGGTAAGTAAGGCATTGTAAACACGAAAACAGGAAACCTTCGAAAGGGGTGTAGAATTCTCGTCGGATTTAATCACAATATACTTTGGGTCATCACTTTTTATTGGCGGTAAGTCAGGAAAAGCATCTTGCAGTTTTTGATACGATTTTTTACGTTTTGGTTGGGGACCTTGGGCCTGCGCAGCAAACCTGTTGTCCCCGAACTGGAAGCCCGCCGGGGGCATAGTGGAAAAATTATAATACACTGATATAAGTATTGGATTATATTTCTCACTTTAAATAAGTATTAATCGCGTTACTTAAGTAAGCAGACCGTAGTGCAAAAAAAAAGAACACCAAAAGAGAGCTATATGAATAGCTATAAACTCAGAGAAAGATGCTAACTCAACTGCTCAGTACGAGGTTTAGTCGGTGACTGTGTGTTTGAAAGTTAAAAGAGTTATGTACATTGAAATGGTTAAAAAATTAAAACATAATTAAAACAAAAGTACACCTTAATGCCAATAAAAGAACAAGAAATAAGAAGTTATACGAACAACCGTTAGCACGCACAAGAGTACATTTGAAACAAAAAGTGAAAGTGAACAGAACAAACAATATAATAACTGATACAAACCGTTAGATGCGAATTGAAAGTAAAACAATATAAAAAATTCAAGTGCTATATACAACTGTTAAGATACGCAATTGTTCGGTTAAAAAAAAGTGAACAAAAGAAATAACATACATACAGCTGCGAGCAGTGAAATAGGAGTGGGTGTTAGAGTTTTACATATTAGGTTGTCAAAAAAGTCTTGCTGTTAACACGTGTTTGATTGATTGTCGTTTCTTTTAAGTCGTTCGTGAGTTATAGCGTCGCAAACATGGAGCAAAATAAAGAGAAAATACGGCATATTTTACAGTACTACTACGATAAAGGCAAAAATCAAGCCGCCAATAAAATTTGTGCAGTTTATGGACCCGATACAGTTTCCATTTCCACCGTCCAACGATGGTTTCAACGTTTTCGTTCTAGTGTAGAGGTGGTCGAAGACGCGCCACGCTCCGGAAGGCCTGTCGTCGAAAATTGCCATAAAATCGCTGAATTGGTAGAAAGAGACCGACATAGTAGCAGCCGTAGCATCGGTCAAGAGCTGGGCATGAGTCATCAAAAACTCATTTAAAATTCAATAAAGAATACCGCAAGACTTTTTTGACAACCCATTATTTGTGAGTTATTCAAAATGCCAAACAATTTTAATATCCATTGAAATACAAAAGTGGATCATATGTATATTCCAGGCTATGTTTATTACTAAAAATATTTTGATTTGAATATGTTCAAGATATGTTTATTTACAAATATGTGTTTATGTATGAAAATTAGTGGAAGCAGTAAAATAGGAGTAAAGTATTAAAAATTTTTTTTTTTTTAATTCTGAAGGTTTTTTGCATGTTTCGTCTATACGAGATCTTAGTACTTGGTAGCATGGCCATGATTTTTGCTGCATTATAACGCTTCTTCATAGAATCTACGAGACTCTGGCATCTTTCCAGTAGTATGCTCTGCCATGATTTCTGCACTTCGGTCTATAACACCTTGTTGCGTTTCGCGACATTTTTTTTTTTAATTCTTCGCAAAGTCTTTAAGAATTGTATCTCAAAGACCTGTCTAAAATTTCATGAAGATCGGTTGAGTAGCTCTCGAGATATCTTGACAACTAACAAAAACACAGTTTCGAGTTCGTTTTAGGACAATATTCTAGAGGTATTGTAGAATTTAATTAGACACAAAAAAAATCGATTTTTTGAAAGCCGTAAACCCATGTATAAATTATAAAAATACGGGAAGATTTCAGCAATAATCATGGTAAGTTTCAATTTCTTAAACAATCGGGATAAAATCACAAACAACCGATCTTTTCAACACCACACCAGATTCACAGAACACAAAATCATAGCACACAATACAATCGTGGCGCGTGTCCACGGTTAAAAAGTTAAAAGTTATACATTATTTCCATCATATGTGACACTCCGCAAAGGAAAAGACTTTGAGTTGCAAGTATAGTTCCCTATTCTACTCTGGATCCGCCCCTGCATACAACTAGACCTTACAAACAACTTCATAATAACACCAAGTCTTCTCATAGAGAACCTGCACTTGAGCGGATTGAACGAAAATAAACAAAATTTGTTACCCTATATGGTCATAAACACGAGATTGAAAAACTAAAATTTATTAGATACTGGTGCTGAATTTGGCATAATAAATCCTAGACTTTGTAATCCGGAATGGAGACAACTTTCAATATTAAACTCCTAAACGGAAATGCCTCAAAAAACATACAGTACAACGTACCGCTTTTTTAAGATTTTCGGAAAGAAAATCAATTTGTCGATTTTAACGACATTAAAAAAGTCACTGAACAATTACCGAGAATTCTTATGAAGAATGCAATGCAATTTCCCGTTTTCTAGTGTTATACAACATAGGATTAGAACTAAGATTTACCAGCCTATTTAAACCAAACTTTATAGTTACCTGGTTGTGCATCGTGCTGAAGTAGATAAAAAACGGTATTTTCGACGGCAAGTGGCCACTACGAGTTTAATCGTACGCACAAGCAGCTTCCGCGACGTTTCAAAGGCTCATAAATCATGTTTTAAAATACTACATTAATAAAATATGTGTCTTATACCTGGACGATGTTTTATTTTTTTCTACTATTTCTTTTTTGAACATGTTGACTCCATAAGGAAAATTAAAAAAAACAAATTAAGAGAATCAAATTTGAAAGTTCAAGGCGAAAAGTGGCATTTTGCAGGATTTACAACGAAACTTTAACGAAATTAAACAATTTCTGGGCATTACGGGATATTATCGGAAATTTATACGTGATTATGCAAAGGTAGGCAACCTTCCAGTGGTCCGGTATTTAAAAAACAAATTGCGCTGTTAACAATAAAGATGTGAATTTTTAAACTATTTTGAAACATTAAAAAAGTTAATTACAAATGAGCCGGTTTTACAACCATCAGATTTCAATAAAAAAATTATACCTACTAACAACTGATGCATCTCAGTTTGCTATCAGTTCTAAGCCAAAGCGGCCATCCAATTTAGCTGACCACGAATTTCGAAATTCGACTATAGAAAAATATTTGATTGCTGTAGTTTGGTTAGTAAAACACTTTCGAACCTTTCTGTACGGTCGTAAATTTTTAAGTCAAACCAATCACAAACCTTTGACGTGGTTAAACAATCTCAAAGAACCTGACATGAAACTGCAAAGGGGAAAATTTTTTCTTAACGAGTACGATTTTGATATTACCTATATAAACGGTAAAGATAATATAGTAGCCAATAATTTAAGTAGATGCATAAAGAATGAGGACTGCAAAACCGCAATCTTTAACTTTTAACTCCTATAATAACACAATATATTCAACAACAAAAATGAGGCCCATTGATTTTATAATTAAAAATGATAATTCAGAATTTAACCAAAAAAGACACCATGAGTCAAATCTGTTGGATAATGTAGTAATTAAGAGAGAATTTTAAGAAATAAACCTAAAAACAAACAATTAAATAAATATGAACATAAAGGTAACTATGTGGTCGAAACATCAAATAAAAGAAGAATAATATTAATAAAACGCAATTATAGTGCATGTACAAATTCCAACCCGAATTAAAAAAAATAAAATTATATTTATGAATGTTTAAAGCGGTTATAAATTAGGGAACCTATGAAAAAATTAATTAAATAGTTATGTTAAGAATTTGACGCAAATTTTTTGAGGGTGGAGGTGTTATGTTTAAATATTCCACACATCTTATTATCTTATTCTTTACGCTTTACAACACTTAATTCTTAACTCAACACTTATTTCCTCTACCACTCCACCCTCCATTCACTTGTAAAATGTAGCCCATAAGCTTTTCCAATGTAACCATTTTGTAGTTCAGTTTAAATTCGACATTACATGAATAGTTCATCATAACTTAACTATTTGAAAAATTTCGATCGAAAACTCTTTCCGTATCGATGTCGGTAAAGCAGTTTACTTATGATAAAGCAGGTTATCGACGGTATCAATGATCAATTAAAAATCTATCTGCAGCTAATTCTTTCTATTTGTCACACTTTTTGTTTTAGGAATTTAACTTGTCTATTGATGCATCAATGTGTTCAAACTAATTGTAATTTTACAGAAACGATGCAATTGATAGTTAATTAATAATTTTTCATGTTCTTTAACTTGACATTTCTTTCTGTTATAGCACCCAACGCAGGCTACACATTTCATGAACACAATGTTTTTATACTCTTGCAACCAGTTGCTATAGAGTATTATAGTTTTGTCCGTGAAAGCTGTAACTTGAGTAAAAATTGAAATATCTCGATGAAACTTTGTATGTGGGTTCCTTAGTACAACAAAAAAATTCGAGTTCGTAGATGCGCGTAACCAGACCACTGCCACGCGCACAAATCGCAATTAACCGAAAACATATAAAGTGCCATAACTAAATACTAAATACAGGTATAAAACTGTAATTTGGTATAGAGGATCGCCGCTGCAAGGGACACCTGTGGAATTTTTTTTTAAAGTATGCGTGGCCCGCCCTCTAACAAGTTTAATGTACATATCTCCGAAACCGCTTAAAGTAGAACAACCAAATTTACTGAGTTCAAATCTTATAAGAACTTTTGCCGACAGTGTGAAAATGAATGAAATCGAAGGATAATCCCGCGCTCTCACTCTAATAACAACTGTTCAATCCCCCAGGTCCCGAATATTTAAACCCCGGTACCTACATCTGACTTTAGATCGAAAATATGTGAGTTATCCCAATGAGAATAAGAGATCGCGTTTTACTCATAACAGTGAATCTTTATGCCTTAAATCGATAAATTTTAGCGAAAACTTGACTTTGCCGCTATATAACTAATATCAGGATTTTCGAACAACCGGCTGATTTTACTCTATATGATTGGTCTTACACCTTAAAGTATTTCCCTGGCTTTGATTCTTGCAAAGTGCAAGAGTATAAAATCTTCGGTTGTACCCGACCTTAGCCCTCCCTTACTTGCCATTATTATTTTCATACAAAAGCAATTCCTATAACCGACGTGGGTACCATTTTGGTAATATTTCATTCAAATTATCTCTGATAAACGTGTTGTGTACAATTTTATAAATTCTTTTGATTTTTAGTGTTTTGAGCATTTTTTTGAAAGAACAATGAGTAAAATGGTCACAGCAAACAATTAATAATAACAAATTGCGCTGATGCCATCTGGTTCGCAGTGACTACGGAAACGGCTGACATTGGTATTTATTTACACATATATAAATTATAAATTTTTATGTATGTTGCTTCGAAACTCCGAAACGACTGGACTAATTCCAATGAAATTTTTGAAAGATGGCCCAACGAGTGTTCTTGTGAAGTTTGGTGGCGATCGGAGAATTACAAAAATTATAAGTAAATATTTTGAATTTTACAGCTGATATGCTATTGCTTTTATTACTCTATATCATTTAATTAAATATATTTAAGTAATGAATGATATTGAAGTGTAATGAACGATATTAAAACATATTAAAGTACAATAAAATATATCAGGCCTATTAAAGTACATATATCACTAAGCATATTAAAGTTTTACAGGTAAGTAATACTGTCGCGAATGTACTCTATCTGTATAATGTTATTATTCTTCATATATACATATATCTTATTTTACAGAATCATTGTAATTAATAAAAATGTCACTAAGAAAATCATCCATTGGTAGAATAACGTCCAAGTCTAAGAAAGTAAAGGAAAAAAAGAACGTCTGAAACAGCTGAGGAAGCAAGGCACGTTTCCACGAAAATCGTAACAGGATATCTATGAGCAGAATGACAGAAACAGCGTAATCATAGCTTCAGCAAAAGCGTGACAAAGTATCACTGCGAGCTACCGAGGCATTCAAAAGACGTCATTCACGACCAAAAGGCTCAGTCACGAAGAAAGAATTTAACTTGCGATATTCAATTACAATAAGCATGATAATTACAAAAATGGTTTGAAGTGCGCTAAAGAATCTTCTGGCAGCTGTTTTAACGGTAAAATCATTTTACCTACAAAAATTCATTTAATTATATTTCTGATGAAGCTATGAATTTCAAAAATTTTTTTTTAAATATTCGAAAATATAACTCAAAATAAACTCAAAGAATTTGATAATTCATTCCAGTTGGATGCCAAGTTCCTCGCCGGTGTTGCGCAATCAGTGCTGAAGTTAAACGGGGAATCGTTTGAGTCTTCTAGCTAAGCCCAGTGGATTTTTATAGAGCCTATAACGTTTTAGTCATGATTCATAAATAAAGTTTTATTGTATTGAAAAGTTTAAAATAACACAATTATAAATATAAATATAAAAATCATAGTAACTATGACCATAGACAAAACTTTTCACGACAGTCGGTTCTATGTAACCGGAACGGTCCCGAATTTTTATCCGGCCAAGGACTTGACGGTCCTCGGTACCATGCCTCGAAATCACTTCAGGAATGTTTTCTGCCCCTACAACAACGAAAATTCTTAAATCAATGCGAATAAAGAATTTCGGATATATATACCTTGACGAAATAAAGTTTTAGTTTTTTTTTAATTTGCCATAGTTTCATAATAAAAAATATTTACATTTACAATTTATTTATCTTTACCACTCATATGGTGTTGTCATATTCTCTTAATTTTATTTATGTTATTGAATTAATAAAGGGGCATCTATTTTCCTGGCGCATTTAAAATTTTTAGAATACATGTAAAATAGCTGCGCGATGTTGAACCACATACAGTGAATCAATAAAGTTTAGGTACAGTAACAATTTAGAGCAAAAATCGTTGAAACAACTAATTTCAACAAAAGTTTTAAAAACACCGTTATGTACATTCTAAGAACTGCATTATGCTGAACGTTACTGAGTTATAGGTGTGCCGTTGTCTGTCTTGTGGCGCCACTTAGACGCTGTGAATTAAAAAAGCAGCCAAAAAGTACTCAAAATAGTTTAAGTAAACTTCGTTCATCGTGTCATGTTGTTTTGGTTTTTGTTGCGTTTGGTTAATTTTTTTCAGTTATTTGTTTAAGCTGGACAGAAAACTACACATAACCAAGTGTAAAAGTGTAAAACTATAAACGTTTAGCGTATTTATTTGTCGAAATAAAAAAAATGGGCCGCGGTTTACAAATTTCGCTCAAAGAAAGAAAATTAATATTAAAATTATATTTGGAAAAGAAAACTCAACGGGAAATTGGAACAATAGTGGGGAAACGACATTCAAGTGTTTATAACATTTTCAAATAGTATACAAATAACGGAGATCTAAATATAAAACATAGTTCCGGTAGACCTAAAGTTTTAACGCCCTGCGAAGAACGCAATGTCATCACTGCAGTCAAGCGAAATCCTCGTATTTCAGCAGTAAAGATTACAAATAATATAAACGTCGAATTTCAAAAAAATGTAAGTCCTCAAACTGTGAGAAATGTGCTGCACAAAGCTGGTTATTACGGACGAACTGCGTGACGAAATCCATTCCATAAAAACAAATAAGAAAAAAATATTAAAATTTGCTAAAGAACATCTTGATAAATCAGAATGTTGTATTCATTGACGAATCAAAATTCAAAATTTTGGGGTCGGATGGAGTAATAAAGTGTGTAGGCGTGCCAATGCAGAGATGCAAGAAAATAACTTAATACCTACATAGTCTAAGAGCCCGTGACATCCAGACCTTCGTCATTTTATAAAAGCTGAAAGTTTGTTGAAGTATGCTTTGAACATAGGTAAGAACGATGGCAAAATGTGAAATTCGAGTCATCGTGGCTTTGGGAGGTAGCGGGTGGGACAGGTGCATAAAATAACAGCCAACTTTCGTTATTTTATAAAGCATAATTTTTTAATATGTTATTCGGAATAACATTACAAACCATCTTATTCATTGCCAGACACTTTTTATGGTTTTAGGGTGTCTGGCAAGGGATTGCTTTAATAAATTTTAATTCTACTTTCGTTATAGTATAAAAGTAAAATTTATATATGTTATTTGGGTGACTATTAGAAGATGTTTTCTCAGTTGCCAGACAGTTTCGACAGTTCCTACCTGGCCCAGACAAACATATTGGGTCCCTATACCAAGGGTATAGGTGCGAGCGCGAGGCAATATACAATCGTATAGGTGCGAGAGAGATAGCGCGTTAGGTCTTCACTGCGCGAGTTATTTTTTACATAGAGTAAAAAAGAGTCAAAAGAATATATTTTGAGCAGCACCGAAATGTGTACTTTTTATTTATAACTTATTACATGGTTCTCACTTCTATTTCTACTAACTAGTATGTTTACTTATTACTAGTTGATAGTTTGTTTAAATACAGATTGTATTATTTGTTTAGGTTTGATTACATACATATATATTATTTGCTTAAAAACATTTGCTTTGTTTTAAGATAAGGTTGTTGTGGTATTCAAACTCAGGGTTGTTTTGATACTTGTTTGTTTAGGATTGTTTGTTGTAGTGATGGTGCATTTAAATTGTTCCCACTCAATGTTGTTTTGGTGCATTCTGTTTGTTACTATTATAAGGAATATGTTCCTTAACTCGCGCGAAGCTTCTCGTTATTGTGCGGTAGATGTTTGTTATTTTGGGTTATAGTTATTTTGTATCAGTATAGTACACACTTGGCTATTTGTGGTGACGCTTTTAATATATAAAGTTTTATTAAAGCATTATAATCACGGAAAGGGCATAAAATTGTTTTGTGTGTAAGAAAAGTATGGAAAAACAACATTTTTTGGGAAGAGACTTTAAAAAAATGTGAATTAATTCTAAGATTACGAAAATTACATAATTTAAAATATAAGGACATTATTTTGCCTAGTGAATATACGGATGGTGTTTATCACAGGGAGTGCTACAAATCATTTACAGAATTAATGAAAAAATATTTTATCTCTGAATCGAACCGTTCAAAAAAATCCGTTGAAACAGTGACACCACATCAAACAGAGACAGCATACCAAACAGAAAATGAAGTAAGTATATATCATACTCTCACCTATCGTGTTTACCTGGTTTTACAACCATCTTATTTACAGTCTTCACTAAGGGACATAGCATCTACAGCAGTGGTGCGCACGCCTCAATACTACTACATTTTACGTTTGCGCTGCACAAACATTGCTATAGATTTTCGTAGCTTTCACTAGCTATAGAACATCAACCTTCAACCTCGCAGGAAAATGTGAGCGTGGCCGAAGTGGAAGAAGCGGGTGTCAATATTTAACTGCAAAATATCATCATTCCAAATTGAAAATGAGAATCTGAAGGAACTGTTGAATAATTACTTGATTTACAAATAGCAAAGTTTCAATGGCGAGTTTGGAAAAACTCAACAATTTTATTTGATTTATATAAATCTTATTCACCACTACTTACATTTCTTCAATTGTTTATTAATAATTATACGGTCCGCGATGTTAATGAAGCGTTTCAGTGAAAAAAATACGCAATTTTGATGGGAACAGTCTGCCACTCTGTAAATCGGAGCTATTCCAACAATTTCGACGTGCTAATTATATATCCACCATTTGGAATAATGCTCATATGAAAATGCGCGCGCATGTAATACATTATGTATATTGATAAGTTATAAAATCATGATTTAAATTTCTGAATGCGCACATGCGTATACATAATAAGATTATGATATGAGCATGTGCAGAGACATAAGATTAATATGATAGAAGATGCACATACATGCATAAAAAATTTGTTTATGTTCTCTGTGCGGGAGGTGTGTTTTGTACACATTTTTCGCTGTTCAAAATGAAATAAATATAAACGAAATTCTTCGTTGGGAGTGTATTTCTGTCTCTGCCTATTCTCTGCTTCGGCATATATGCCATGTCATCATATGCCGTAAATACATATATTTCTGTCTCTTCATATTCTCGGTTAGAATATGTGAGAGAATTGTAAAAAATGTTAAAATTGCGAGGCGAATTCCGACCTACAATAAGGGTATTCCATCAAACTCATAAATGCCTTGTATATATTGTTGTGATCAATTTAATATCTATTAGTAAGAAATATAATTAGGCTGTTCACGTTAAGCTGGTTATCGGGTTATGTGGTTATGTGATTAAGTGAACAACAACAAAATGCGGTATGACAAAATAACCAAAGTTGACCAACCTAGGCCCTTGTTTACAGATTATGTGGTTATTTGCTTATTTCCAGTGTTAGAAAGTCGTTGCAATTTTACTAAATGGCAGCACAAAAAATAAATAAAACTAAGCGAATGGCATTTCCATTTAAATTTTCTTATTAGAAAATCTGCTATTAACAGCTGTTTTTTGTTTACAATCAGCAAATTAAAATCAGAATAAAAAGCATCCAAAAGCATCAAAATTAATCAAAAATCTGCAAAAATCAACGAAAATCAACAAAAATCATCAAAGTAAGTAAAACGATAAAGTGCAAAACAAATATACAATTTTGTCATTTAGTTATACTATAATTTTAGTGTCTACAGAAATACGAAAGCGCCGGCGAGAAACGGAGGTGAAAAAATGGACGGAAGCCGAAATCAAAGCCGTGCTGTCCTATATGCAGGATCACCGAAACGTCGAGGTTAGTTTTCGACACATTAGTTATTTATGTATTTTAATTTAATCACATCTCCTTTAATTTCAGAAACCAACAGCGAAAATTTATTATAGTAAGTTGCTTGCAGTGACAAAAATTGAAGCAACGTGGAACATCTTAAAATGTAAGATTCGCTATTTAAAAAGCCAAATGAAATCGGCAGAACACTGGCTAAATTCCACGGGCGCTGGAGTAGAGGATGGCGATGTGGAGCTGACTGTGATGGGTAGATTTTTATATATATTTTAATATCAACTTTGGAATTAAATTGATTTGCTTTATTACAGATAAAGTGCTTAAAAGTTGTCCGCATTACAAACAATTAGCGGACATTTTGCTACGGAGAGGGAAGCTGAGGTGGTGGTAATGAGTTCCTCTGCAATGGAACTCGACTCTATAGAAAATGTTGTGCATGATTTGGAAGAGCCCGAACCCGAAGCGGAGGAAGAAAATGACACATCTCTATTGGCATCTGGCTCATCTGCGGCCAGCCCGTTTGTAAAAAAAATTAAGGCCAAACATCAAAACACTGCCATTGACAAACTGGCAACATTAGAAGCTGAAAGAATGAGCTTTCGGGAAAAACAGCTTCAATTTGAAACAGAAAAATTCAATTGGATGAAGCAAGTTGAAGCAAACAAACTTGAAAATGAAAAGACGAAGATCGAAAACGATTTCGAACTCAAAAAAATGGAGTTGGAGCAGAATGAAAGAATAAGGAAATTAGAAATTGAAATGAAGTATAAAAATAATAAAATAAACAACCAATAAACAAATAAATACTTTTCTTACTTGTTATTAAAACAAAAATATGAATTTTTATTGAAAAATTAAATTGTATAGTGCTTGTCTTTTTAGTTCGGGGGTAGGTGCAACAATAGCATCTCCATCATATTGGCATCCATGGGCTTCGACACTTTGCCTTTCAAAGTGTGAAGAATCTCGTCCTTCCAAGAGTATGTTGTGCAGGACACAGCAGACAAGTACCCATTTATTAAAAAATGTTTGACTTTCACGGTCTTTTATTTTTATCCGCATTTGTTTCAAACTACAAAACTTTTCTTTAAGAATACCGAAACAATTTTCGACTCTAACACGATACTGGCTATGTATTTTGTTGAATTTAGCTTGTCTTTCAGAGTCTGCTAAAGAAGAATTGCTTCGGTATGGTGTTATTAAATGTTTTGTCAACTTATACGCAGAATCCCCTGCAATCCACTCTTCTCCACTAAATAAGCTAGTTGTGTTTCTTCCAATATGAGATTTCCTAAATACTTTAGAATCGTGGTAGCTTCCGGGATTGCCCACTTCTGCATGTAATATGCGTAACTTATGGTCACATACGACTTGCAATTTGATAGAGTATATTCGTTGCCGAGAAAAATACACCTCATGATTTTTATTCAGCTTTTCGGCCAGTTTAATCTCGCTACCGTCAATGTAACCAATGCAATATGGTAATTCGCAGAATGTTTGGAAAACAAGTTCCCGGCGCTCTGCCGGTGCAGGCCAATGAATGAATTCGGGTAGTTTATTCAAAATTGCCGAAAAAACTCTTTTGGTGATATTGGTCAATGTACCTCCATCTCCCACACCAAAAGTTGTAGCGATTTTACGTATAGAAGCACTTTCACCCGATGAACCTAATCGGAGCAATACGATTGCGAGTTGCAAATCTACAGGTATTTGTAAACTTGAATTAGTAAAGTGCATATCATTAGAAAATATTTCTAGGAGATGAGCGAATTGTCATTTGCTGACGCGCAGCATTTGTAAAAATCTTCCATCGTCAAAGCAACACAGAACATTTTCTCGCCAATGAATAGATTTTGGAACATGTAGTTCATCCCCCCGTCTACTACAGATGATTAAAGTTATGTCCTCTAGCAGTTCATCTAGTACTTCATCCATTGCATTATGACACTCTTCAGGGCGCAAGATGTCTGCAAATTTTATACAAAGAATTTTTTGAACCCTTAAAATTCGGATTATTTAATAAGCACATACCTTCAATAAAGTCCATTTCCTGAATAGCAGAACTTATTTTAAAATCGATTATTTTGCTTTTTAAACTTTGTTTAGGCATTTTATAAGTAGGAATTTCATTGAACTAAAATTGTAAACAATGAACAGCTGTTTGTGTAAAAGTAAGCAAATAACCATATAACATAGGGTGCTCACGGAGCATAGAGGTTATTTTTAATCTAATAAGCACATAACCCGATAACCACCTTACCGTGAACAGCCTAAATATAACACAAAAATATTTATTAGTATAGTATATTATGTAAAAATTAAATAAAATTATTAGATATGCAAGTCAAAATTGACTATAAATATTACTATGCATGCATTCATACAAAATTATACTCAAATCATAATTATGTTTACATGTCAATATTGAATTGCCGACGGCAAAACGCAAAAGCATACATATTTGCATACATTGCGATTCCCAAGTTGAAAGAGAAATTGAAGCATGAAAATATCACAATGCTGTTGTTGGGAGCATCATAAGGAGCATGCCTACACATACATATTTATGTCTCTTCATATTCTTGGGCATGTGAGACAAGAACATAAAAAATTTGTTTATGTTCTCTGTGCGAGAGGTGTGTTTTGTACACATTTTTCGCTGTTCAAAATGAAATAAAATATAAACGAAAAGCAAAACGAAATTCTTCGTTGGGAGTGTATTTCTGTCTCTTCCTATTCTTTGCTTCGGCATATATGTAAGTATGCCATGTCATCATATGCCGTAAATACATATATTTCTGTCTCTTCATATTCTCGGTTAGAATATGTGAGAGAATTGTAAAAAATGTTAAAATTGCGAGGCGAATTCCGACCTACAATATGGGTATTCCATCAAACTCATAAATGCCTCATAAAATTCTTAAACTCGTAAAATTCTGTGCCTTATAAATGAGCTGTCAAAATTTGTAATATATGTATCGTATTTCTCGTATCATAAGCCTATTGTCTCGGTTTTACAATCAACCACAGTAATTACTGATGTACCCAATAATGAAAATAACGAATAAAACAATGAAAAAAAATAAAAGATCTATGCAAAAATATTAATTTACTAATGAAAACATAAAATAAATTTAAATATTTGTAGGAAATTAATATATGTATATGTGCATACATGTATAATTTGTACACACACATTCATATATATATACATATAGATAGAGCGAAAGAAGTTTCACTTCAGTCGTGTGGTCATAAGCACACTCACTTTTTTTTACAGAATCTAACGAAGAAGATGACACTGACAATGAACCAGAAGAAATATGGTGCAGCAGTGATGAAGAGTATGAAGAAAATTACGAAATTAATAGTAATGATGAATGCTATGAAGAATGTTTATAATTTTGTAAATTTCAAAAAAAATAAATCGCTTCTTTTAGTTTAATTTCGCATTAAATTTACCCATTAAATTCGCACCTATACGATTGTATATTGCCTCGCGCTCGCACCTATACCCTTAGTATAGGGACCCAATATGTTTGTCTGGGCCAGGTAGGAACTGTCTGGCAACTGAGAAAACATCTTCTAATAGTCACCCAAATAACATACAGGGTTACCCACTCGAAGTGTTACCAAATTCAAACTGCTATAACTACCACACTATTAATGACAGCGCGCTTAAATTTACACCAATAACAATTGTTACAAGCGTACAAAAACATTTTAGTCTGTGTCGTGTGAAAAAACACCAATAAAAAAAGTTATACGTGATGGAATTTAAACGTAATAGTGTGATTGCTTTATATTTGGCTGGAAAATCACAAGCAGCAATTGTTCGTCAGCTAAAACATCTCGAAGTGAACAAAATGTTTGTGTATCGCACTATAAATCGTTACAATGATACTGGCAGCATCGCAAAACGCCATGGAGGTGGTCATAAGAAAACAGCAACATCACCTGAGATGATTCGAAAAGTGAAGGCTCGACTTGAACGAAATCCACGTCGAAGTGGCAATCAAATGGCTAAAGAGCTGAAAATTTCGCAAAGTTCAATGCAACGACTGTTGAAAAATGAGCTAAAGGTCAAGCCTTACAAGTTCCAAAAAGGACACAGCCTTACACCGCTGCAAAAAAAAGTTAGACTCGAAAGAGCGAAGGAGTTGTTACACTTGCACGAACGTGGCAAATTTCCGAACATTGTGTTTTCTGATGAGAAGAATTTCCCTATTGAGCAATTCATAAACTCTCAAAATGACCGTGTTTACTTGACCGAACGCACGTACGAGAATTTAAGCCTACGAATGGCCACCCGAAGTAATTTCCCATCGCAAGTGATGGTATGGGCTGCCGTGACCGCTGATGGGCGCTCTCCAGTCGTTTTCATCGAGCCTGGTGTCAAAGTAAATGCGACTTATTATCGTGAAAATATTTTGGAAGGTGCTTTAGAGCCGTGGGCACGTAAACACTTCGGCCGGAAAGAATGGACGTTCCAACAAGACTCGGCGCCGTCACATAAAGCGAGAATTAACCAAGAGTGGTTAAAAAATCATGTTCCACGCTTCATTTCGTCGACACAATGGCTTTCGAATTCACCAGACGCAAATCCGATGGACTTTTCCATCTGGTCCATTTTAGAGAGCAAGGTGCGGACTAAAAAATACACCAGTATGGATGCGCTCAAGAAAGCGATTGTACGTGAATGGGCCAAAATACCACAAGCTCACATTCGTGCAGCATGCAACTCGTTTTTTGACCGTTTGAGGGCCATAGTCAAGGCAAAAGGTGGCCATATCGAGCTAAAGTGAATGGATTCTAAATTTTTGATTATTTTCATACATTTTTGTCATTGGAATCAATAAAAATATTATCAAACTAAAAAATTATAGTCGTTTGAATAGGTAACACTTCGAGTGGGTAACCCTGTATATAAATTTTAAAATGACGAAGGTCTGGATGTCACGGGCTCTTACTCTAACAGTGAAACATGGTGGGGTAAACATCATGGTATGGGGGTGTATGGCTGCATCTGGCGTGGGTAATTTAGAGTTTATAACATAAAATGAACAAATATATCTATCTGGATATTCTGAAGAAAAATTTGCGTCCAAGGCGTGAAAATACTGGGTC
Source organism: Bactrocera neohumeralis (assembly GCF_024586455.1). Classification (NCBI taxonomy): domain Eukaryota; kingdom Metazoa; phylum Arthropoda; class Insecta; order Diptera; family Tephritidae; genus Bactrocera; species Bactrocera neohumeralis. The sequence continues at coordinate 7,397,268 of NW_026089623.1, forward strand.
TTGACAGCAGCCAATTTCTTTTTCAACAAGTTAACGACCCTAAACACACGTCGTATCTAGTCCGTGAATGCCTTCTATATAACTGCAAGCAACTCCAAACGCCACCACAATCACCCGACATTAATCCTATAGAGCACATATGGGATTTGATAGAAAAAAAGATTTGAGAACGCAATATTTCGCCCAAGGATATCTTAAAAGCCGCTATAGGAATTGAATGGGCCAAAATTACAAAGTCTGAGACTAATGTGCCAGTAAAAAGCATGCATCGCCGTTTACAAGCAATAATTAAAGCTAAAGGAGGGCCCACAAAGTTAAATTATATTATCTTTTTTGTATAAATCATATTTGAATTCCTTTTCGTTTTTGCACCAAAATTTTATTGACGTTAAATCAATGGAATTTATGTTTTTGTTGTTATATTTTGTTGTGTTTATAGAAAAAAGTTACTGATTTTAAAATAAATGCATTAAAATATGTTCGTTATTGGAATTGACAAAAAAAATATTTTTTTTTACAAATTTTAATGAAGAATTTAGAGGTTTATTAGAGAAAATATTTATTAGACTGAAATATTGTAATAGCGTAGAAACAACAGCATGGGAGCGTAAAATTAAATATACAGTACTCTTATAACTACGTCAATGAATTAATTGATTTTTTTGGTAGTTTATACCTTTGAAAATAAAGTAGTAAAATTTCAAATCAATATCTCAAATGGGTTTTCTCTAAACAACATATTTCGAAAATACTGCAGTGATAACCCGAAGACAAATAATCCGATTATCTTGAATCATCATCATGTTCTGTTCAAAAATCTAATTCAGGGTTGAATTCGATTTTTTACGTTGGTCATTGTATAAAGAATATCTTCAAGTTTAATCCGGAATCACTGCAGCGGTGGAGTACCTTTTTTTAGCGCCGCCGGAGATTTCGAATAACTCTAAAATATTTATTATATTTTTTTTCGATTCAAATTTCACTGTTGATTCTTGAAACATGTATAAATATACCCTGACATTTTCAAAATAATCCAGACAGTAGTTTTTTTTTTAATTCCCAAAAATCAACTTTTTTAGGCTTTCAAAGTAGGTGTTTACTATTTACTACATGCTTTGAGGTTCTCTTTAACATTAGTAAAGTATCTGTCAAAAAATAGGTGTGAAAATTTTTGGACAACACATTCACTACTGATGTATTAATATTCTCATGGTTTATACATATATTTAAATTGAACGTACATAAATAAAATTTTACATAATGTTAATGTTAAATAAACTAAAAAACTAGTTCCACATAAAAATGAGAGTACTACTGTGAGCAAAAGGAGGTAAGACCTTTTAATTTAAATTTCGTGCGAAAACCTATTTGTCTAAATATTTACTGGCATCGTTGCCTCACAAATTAGAGATTATGTTCCGCGTTGAAGGGATGCCTTACCACTAACTAATATATTTTTGGTTTTTTATGGCCACAACATACATATTTCGCCAATGGCCAGGAGACAAGCCTTTTTGCAAATTGTCTACGTGTTTCTTTTTTAGGAGCTGTACTTTTTGAGGAGCGTCACTATTAACCCATTAACTCCCAAACCCAAACTACACATGCCAATTATTTTTAGGAGCTATTTATTATGTCATAACTAGTGTAATATAAACTTTACTAAAAAAAAAAAACAATTTTTTATGTGCTTGTTGAGTTATAGGGGTGTACACAATTGTGTACAATAGGCGGATTAGTGGTGAAATTCTGCAAGGCAATGTCGTTCAATGCATAACGTTTTCAAACATATTTGTTATGACAAATAACGCACCGTAATGGGCTCGAAAACGCTGTAAATTGTGACCTTCATTTTCGTGCTCAAATCTTAATATTTCTGATAATCGTAGATACATATGTTCGTGTAATCATACGTCTGAATGTTAGTTGATCCATTCTAGTAACATTTTCAGCGTTATTTATCAAAACATGAAGCCTTCAAGCATTAGAATTCGCCATGTCCAGTATATAAGTAAATATGCCCGGTGTAGGCTATTTGACCGGTCCATTTGATCGACGCCGCCCATACTCTTGTAATAATTCAACAACATTTTCTATATATTGAAGTCAATTTTTTGCTTTTTAATGTTACACCACCCCTTCAAATACAAAATTAAACCAATGGTAACAACATTATTGTTTTTCCAGCAGACAAATGCAATTTCATTCCTGGTATCAAAACGGTTATCAAAATCTGCTCTTACTCTTTTCTTCATTATTTTTACAACCGTAAGTGGACATTTTTTTGTTCTATTTTCTAAGCGCCGCAAATCATGCAGCAATTGGTAATTGGTAAAAAAAAGTTGTCAAACTACACACCTCTCTGGGGATAATAGGTATTTTCTCCAGCAGAGACTTAACCACCCTTGCACCTAGCGGATCAGTAGAAAGCTCTGTATATTTATCGCAATACACATCGAAAGTATAACAATAGCTGTCAGAGCTAGTGGCAGTGTAATTACGATATCCAAATCGCACTGGTTTCCCCATAATAAATTGTTTAGCTAGATGATGTCCGAAATATTTTATAAATACATTTTCATGAAAGACACCCCATTGGCGTGAGTTCTTTGCATCATATTACACAAACTAAATCATACTCTCCATCTTCAATTTAAACACCAATTATTAATTCAATGGCTTCCTCAAGTCCTAAATAGTTTTTTTGCTCGTAAATTAACGTTTTGGAAAACTGTAGAATACCGTCCCAGGCTTACGGAAATGAGATGGGTATGGTCGGATAGTGGAGGTTCTCCAGATCAAGAATATAGACTCGGCGAAACAAAATTCCACGCAGTTGGAAATTTTCTAATTTTTCTTTTTGAACTGTCACTATTTGCTCAAAATTCACAATTTGTCTTATTTAGCTGTTTTGTCATGTGACTACATTATTTTACCTTTATTTTTAAAACCGTTAGCGTCCGCACGTGTTTATTACAGAATTTGCGGTTTTTTCTTTTTTCTGTTTGAATAAGTTATGAAAACAAGTAAAGTTGAACATGGTGGTGTCAAAAAAAAAGAAAGCAGAAATCGTAGCTTCATATAAAATAAATTATCCAAAGCAAATAGCTCGTGTAATGGGCATAAGGGATTGGAACATGCGCTTATAATAAAAATTATACGTATTTATTTGATTAGCTCGAAAAAGGGCAGTGGACGTCCGAAAACAGTAAAACCTCGTTAAGAACGACAAATTAAACGGATGTGCATTAGTGATCGCTTTCAACATGTTGGAACAATCAATGCAACATTTTACGAAACCACTGGGGTAAAAATAACTACAAGTACAAAATGAGATAAATTAAAGTTGAAAATTACCACTAATTCAATTCACTATTTTTTTTGGATTATAAATTAATTTACACTTATATTTTTCATTTTTATTTTCACTAACACGTCATTAAATCTTTTGTACTTTTTTTTACATTATATAGTGCAAAAATAGTTTTATATCAATATTAAACTTATTGTTCAAATCTATTTATTTGACAGCAACTAAAGGGTTGCAGTCTGTCAAATAATCGGTGTGACCTTATTGACATCTTTTGTAAATGAACTAAAAGAAATAAAGAAAATAGATTATATTTTTAGGTTAAATATTACTATAGAAAGGAACGGTTTAACACTCCTTTGTTTTGTAGAATGCTGTAACAAGTTTCTCTGACAACTAGCAAAGCTGAACGCGAATAACGATCTTCAAAATAATAAATCGTCTTTTAGTTTAGTGCCAGTACCCGTAATTGTATCTCGTTGCTTACATGTTTTATAGAAATATGCAGCAAAATACATTTTTGTTGCCCTCTTAATATTTTGTAGACAACTGTATATAGTATATTAAATATTTCGAGCTTGACATCGCTTAACGGGATATTTTCTTCTTCTTTATTGGAGTAGACACCGCTTACGCGATTGTAGCCGAGTTAACAACAGCACGCCAGTCGGTTCTTATTTTCGCAACGTGGCGCCAATTGGAAATTCCAAGCGAAGCCAGGTACTTCTCCACCTGGACTTTTCAACAGAGTGGAGGTATTCCTCTTCGTCTACTTCCCCCTTCCCATCCATACGTACTTCATGACCTAGCCAGCGCAGCAGCTGTCTTTTAATTCGCTGAATTATGTCAATGTCGTCGTATATCTTATGAACTGTATATCGTTCCACCGAATGCGATATTCAGATCCCCACAATTATTCCGTTCGCGATCTTCTCCTACACAGTACAACAGCTAATCTGGGGGGTGAGAAATTCCAAGTCAGGGTGATGGTACTAGGTCAGTATAGTAAAACCCTCAAAGGGTTTGGCGTTCGTATGTGTCAGTTTTTTTTTATGACTCTTTAAATTTTTTCCTTTTTTAATGCTTTGCGGTCTTCAAAGCGGCTATATAAAATATATGTGCTTTTTGTGCGATTGGGACACACGACTTTCCGGTGACCAATATGCATGCCACGGATGGAAACTCAGAGAGCACAGCAGGTTACAAACGGCCAATATTATTCGTGAGCCTCTAGTGCCGAAGGAGAAGATATTGCTGCCTCCACTGCATATTAAACTTGGAATTGTTAAGAATTTTATAAAAAAAAAAAAAAAAAAAAAAATATATGTTACAACTAAGCGAAAAAACATCAAAATAAGGAAAAAATTGTAAAGGTCATAAAAAAAACTGACACATACGAACGCCAAACCATTTGAGGGTTTTACTAAACTGACCTAGTACCATCACCCTGACTTGGAATTTCTCACCCCCCAGACAATAATCCCAAAAATGTTTCACAGTGCTATCGGAGTGTACAAAAACACTTCTCATTTGTAGGAACCATGACACATAATTGGATTCGTCCAATTTTTTTATTTGAAAGAAGTTTTCATGAAAGCACAGTTCAATTGTTTTTTATTTCAATATTAAAAATTCCGACTACAGAATTTATCAGTTCACAGCTATGGTTCAGCTAAATTCGATAAAAGTGTTTGAATCCATAATGACAAAATCAGCCGTTTCCTTTTGTATTGTTTTGCTTTTTTAATTAAAAAAATTTCAAAGATTTTAGCCAATGAAACTTCTTTTCTTGATAACTGCATACGTATGGATTGTAAATAACACAAAATCATCAAAATGTAAACAGAAAATTCATGAAAACACGACTGAACCACAAAAATGAAAAATTAAAACTTCGGGAACCCTATCGGCGTTACCTGAGGATTTATTTAAGTTATGGGACACCGCAATTCTACTATTTTCCGAGTGTTTCGTGTGGTTGTAATAAATTGTTTTTAACTCTTTCGTTTGTTTTTACACAATTATACCTTGCCAAATATTTCATTGTTTATTCACATAGACTATTTGTTTTTTTTTTAGACAAGCTGTCGTGTCTGACTGTGGAAGGTATTTGGTCATGCCCATAGTTAAAGGTTGCCGCGATAATCTACTTTATTACATTGATTTAAATGAAAGCGACAAAATACAGTCAGGCTTAAATGTGATAAAAGTGATAGATAAATTTGAATACGATTATGAGGTAAGTAATCACAAAATGAGTTCACTTTAAATATTTCTAATGTCTATTTTCAGTACATTACCAATATTGGGCCAAAAATGTATTTTAGGACAAACAAAAATTCTCCCAATTACAGAATTGTTATCATTGATTTGGAAAATCCTCGTGAAGAAAATTGGGAAACAATAATTCCAGTAAGTTTTAATTAACATAAACAAATTGAGGGTTAAAAAAAAACTACATTAAGGTCAACATTTTTCATTACAGTAAATTTGAAAACATGACATAATAAATATAATGTATATATATCGAAGCAAAAACCAATCAAAGCTTATCTCCAGTAAGGGTCTTGCTTGGGGAAGTTCTTTAATGGCTATAATGTTTTTCGAAAAAGCCAAACGCTACTTGCCCTACCGTTAAGCTCAAATAGCGGAAATCATTATAAATTTTAGTAGAATTAAATCGTAAGCAGCTGATTCAAATATTGACGCTGCAGTTACACGATCAAGAATTTGGCTTTCAAGATGTTTGTGAATTCCGCATCTCTGTCAGTGATGATGCGCTTTAGATTTCCGAATACAGCTGCTTCCACTCAGTGTGTTGGTATAACCAAACAAATTTTGAAAATTCATTCACGATCACAAGAATTATAATGTTTCTTCGTCTACTCTAACGCTCTAACGCTCTAACAATATTAAATATTAATCGCGGACCACCTTTACGTTTCGCAATTTCTTTTATACAAGGTGCGTTCCAAAGTACACAATGTCTGACTAGTGCCTTGGAATCTGTTATCTTTATCGATTGATGAGCAGAGTAGCACTGAACTGAACTGAATTAGATCAGATAACTATAGGATATAGCTGCGTGAAGGGTATTAAAGCTTTTTAACCGAAGTTAACGTTTTTTTTTTGTGTGTTTTATAACTTTTATAAAATAAAGATAAAAAATCCAACTTTTCTAGGAACAGGAAAGCGATGTACTAGACTGGGGAAAATGTGTCGATAGTGACAAATTGTTATTATGCTATATGCAAGATGTCAAGGTGAGTAAAAATTTTAAAATTGTTAATCTACAACATAAAAATTCATCGTGTTTCATTTTGATATTTTTCATTTTTTGCCGTCTCATAGTAACGCGATATTTTCTACATGGAATTTTATTTCGTTGTCAGCTTTTTGAATATATGAATATTATATAGTGGTGCTCCATTTTTTATTTATGTATCAACGGGTTTTAAACAAACCCTTTGTGTATCTAGTTATGCTGAGTTGTAGCAGGAATACATTTTTTTGCAATGTGCGTGGAAAAGAATCTTCGTCAATTATTCCTTGATTACTTCTGGAACAATATGAAAATAACTGTAGCCTGGTTTCACAATAATTTCCATTTATTCTACAAGTTGCTTTCCAAAGTAAACAGGACTTTTTGAACCTAGCGCCCCCTGTTGGCATTTCATGACATTTCATCGATTGGAAGTGAAGTTATTGCGTTTTAAGTGTCAGTATGTTTGTGTTATCGGTGCGAAAATGAGGTTCGAACAAAGAGCCAACATTAAATTTTGTTTTAAGATTGGTAAACTTTTACTGAAACGTTTCAATTGATGAAACAAGTTTATGGCGATGATTGCCTATCCCGTAGCAGAGTGCACGAGTGGTTTCAACGTTTTCAAAGTGGTCGTGAGGACATAAATGTTGATCAACATGTGGGCCAATCAAAATCCGTGATCACCGGAAATTCCATCGAAACTGTGCATGAATTCATCAAAAACTTCATGGAAATGAAATTGAACATCTCCAACACATCGATTTATCGCATTTTGACCGAAAATTTGGGCTTACTAAAGATGTGTGCACGGTTTGTTCCGCACAAATTGACTGACGACCAAAAGTTGCACAGAATCCAACATTCGAAGGACGATTATTTGACCAAAAAGCACATTCCAAAAGCACACTCCCCGTATTCACCTGATATGGCACCGAGCGACTTCTTCCTTTTCGCAAAAATGCATTTTCCCATGAAAGGAAAGCGTAGAGGCCATTGAGAGGCTTGCACCGGCATACTGGCGGCCATACCGGCCAACGTGCTAAAACACTCGTTCGTTTTTAGACCGTGCAAAAGCTTTTGAAGCAGAATTTTGAATAAAATAATTGATTTTGCCGAAAAAACCATTTGTTCTGTTTTTTTAAGTCCTGTTCACGCCCTTGTATTTGTTTTGCGGGTCAAGTGATTGGGTCATACAATGTGTTTTACAATTTTATCGAAGAAACACATATAGCCCTACCATGCACTCCATCGTATACGGTTTTTTCGGGAAAGATATGAAATTGCTATGATACAATCCGAACAATTCCGTACGTAAGTTCGAAATTCTTAGAGTCTTAGCAGATCCATATTTCGTTCGTAAATTCAATTTGATTATGAACGATTTCAGTTTTATTTCTAAAAATTTAAACTTTTTCTTTTACCCAGCTTATTCGAAACGTCAAAATTCAAAGTTATGACTGGTAACAAAAGTTTCGAATTCACATGGATTCAGTGATAACCAATTATGCGTAGCGGACATTCGTATCCGTAGCTTTAGGGCTGATTACAATGTATACTTGTGGCCACGCAAAGCTTACCATTAAAAATTTGCAAGTGCATATTTAACAACACTTCATAGCTTAACTTCTTGCTACATATTTATCAAAATTATTAAAAATATTAAAAACAAAACACATTCAGCTATAGACCAAATCATTTGAAAGTTAGTGAGCGTTACAATATGAGCACGAAATATAAGAGACTGACATGCGATGAATTATTATATTTTTTTAAATTTAATTTCATTTACACTAAAATTGAAATTAATGCTTTATTTAATTTTTTTTAATTGAAACACGAAGTTTAGACTCGTTATTACTTTAGAAACAATAAAATCGGCCGCTTTTGTATAAGCACAGAAAATCTTGTTTGTGTTTTACTCATTAAACGTAATAAATTTAAAGCTATAATTATAATTAGATAATATTATTTAGTTTACTTATGCTTACTAAAAGCAGAAAAAAAAACAAAATTGAAACAAATCCCTAACGAACGAAAAAGTCCGAAAAAAAGTTTAAGAAAGTATAGTGGTAAGCTTTGCACGGCCTCAAGTGTATATGTGTATATTCTCTGTGCTGGTGCCAATTTTTGACGGTGAGCGGTGAGAGCGGAGATGGATTACCGGCCGAGCTTTTCAAATACGGCGGCGAAGACAAAGCCAAACGATGTACGCAATGTCAAAAGACTGTGCACCGCTTACTTTCAGCGATGAGGAGGTTAAGAGTATCATCAGTAAGGCGAAATCGTCCAAATCTATAGGCCCTGATGGAATCAACATATTAATGCTGAAGCATCTAGGCTCGACGGGAGTAAGTTACCTCATCAAGGTCCTCAAACTGTCGCTGACCACTCTTCAATTACCCTATGAGTGGAAAGCCGTAGGAGTGGTCCCACTACAGTTGTGAAGACACTTGACGCTTTGCTATTTCCAACTTTCACACACCACCTGAGCCTAGCAAACCACCAGCATGGCTTCCGAAAAGTACACAATACCACTACAGTACTTAGCGTCATAAATCCCCAGATAGTTCGTGCCCTTAACCAGAAACTACCCTGTGAGAGAACGATCCTCGTAGCGTTGGACTTGTCGAAAGCCTCTGATACAGTCAGTTATACAACGCTACTGGAGAAAATCGAAGAAACTACGCTACCTCCAGAACTGAGCGGTCGTCAATCGTCCGTATTATTTCGATGTAAAAACTTAAAATTTAGTTTCCGCAGGGTGGTGTCCTCTACGTTGATGATTGTACGATATTGACGTCGGGCAATGGAATCGATGGCATGCGTTCAAACGTAAACGGTTATATTTCCTCCGACCTTTCTCGCTTCAACGCTGCACGGAATTTAACTCTCTCCCCCAATGAATCCACTGCGACCATATTTACAAACTGGACGAAGGAGTATAGACTTGACCTTAATATTGCAGTCGATGGCGTCAAGATTCCGACTGCCAATAATCCTAAAATTTTAGGTGTGACACTTGACAGCCTGCGCTTCTTCACTCCTCATTCGACTGCGATTATTGCAGCACATGGGAAAAGGGCAGAAAAACGTTGTTGGCAACTTACAAGGCAATCGGCGACCGGTCTTTAACTACGCCGCACGAATATGGTCGACTGGATGCAGTGCAAAGCAGACGAACATGCTCCAGATTTGCCATAATACTTCACTCCGGACTACTACGGGGTGCCCCTTGATGGATCCTATCGAACACCTACATAGTGAGGCCCGTATGCTCCCAGTTAAGAAGCATAATGAACTCCTCTCCAAGCAGTTCCTGCTGGGGTGCTTTCGCAGAAATCATCCCTGCAGGCACCTGCTTGGAGGGGAATCTTCTAGGAGCATCAAGGGGTCATTCCTCTGCCGCGAGAAATGAGAGTGACCCTTGAGCAGCTTCGTTCTGAATACTGTAACAGGTTAAACTCTTACTTATTCAGAATATACCCAACATATCTAATTTAAGTCCTGCTTAAAATGAGTCTCCGCATGACACTACATGCCCCTCAAACTTCACTCACCTGACACCTTTCTCCCATTGACAGAGCACGTTTCTTGGGCCTACCTTTTGATGACGTCGACGACAACTTAGCTAATCTTATTAACCTAACAGGGATTGGGTACCCGTCACAACTACAACATTGAAATTTAAGAATGGGAGACCCCACAATCTCTGCCAACTACCGTTTGAATAGCATCCTCAACATCGCATATAAGGTGCTATCGAACGTACTGTGTGAAATAAAATAGCCTACCGTCAACAAACTGATTATACCTTATCAGTGTGGCTTTAGGTCTGGAAAATCAACAACTGGCCAGATATTCACCATGCGTCAAATCTTGGAAAAGACCCATAAAAAAGGATCAATAGACACTACCTGTTCGTCGATTTCAAAGCTACTTTTAACAGCATGAAGAGGAGCTCCAAACTGGATACGGAAGCGAAGCAAATGGGTCGGTAGTGAGCGAGGGCAAGACGAAATATCTCCTGTCATCCCCAGTTAGTAAGTCATCCATATACAAGTGTGACTATAACTTCTAAGATCCCTTTGCTTTCGTTTGCCGCCTTAAGTGCTGCTTAATGTAGTTACTTTACGACAAAATGTGATGCGGAGCAATTCCATACGTGACTCTTTAAAGGCGATAATCACATACAAAATAGATCTTCCTATAGTTACAATGAGAGCCTCGTTTAAATAATTTACAGATGTTAACTTCATAAATGAGTTGAAAACGACTAGTAGTTTCGTTCTTTGACTGTGTAATAAACTTACTCATATACATCGTTACTTTTTACAACATTTTACGGGCATCTTTAAACTTTTTAATGCCTAAAATTCATACAAATGACATCTAAACTTAGCTATTTCTTATTTATTTTGAAACATATATTTTTCGATAATATGCTGTCATAAGCAACATTATAAATTTTGCAAATAATCGCTGATGCTCTTTTTCAATATTGGTGCATATTTCTAAATCAGACATTATTTAAATGAATAAATTTAATTTATATACTGTTTCTTAACCAATTATTTTTATTTTTCAGAGTGTCCTTCAAGCAAATTGTATAAAAACTGGAAAGTTAGTTAAAAAATTTTCTTTGGATATTGGAACTGTTGTAGCAGTATCTGGCAAAAAAAAATATTCAGAAATTTTCTTTAATTTCTCATCATTTTTGAATCCTGGCACTATTTATCAATACGATTTCGGCTTACCGAATAAAGAATTACAAATATTCCGTGAAATTAAATTACAACTGGATGGTTTCAGCCAATATGACTATGAAATAAAACAATTGTTCTATAATAGTAAAGATGGGACAAAAATACCTATGTTTATAATACGCAAAAAGGGGGAAGTTATATCGCCTCAACCTTGTCTTCTTTATGGTTATGGTGGCTTTAATATAAGCCTACAACCCTCCTTTTCTGCCACAGGGTTAATGTTCATGGATACATTCGATGGCATATTAGCGTACCCGAATCTGCGTGGAGGAGGGGAATACGGCGAAAAATGGCACAACGCAGGTCGACTTTTGAACAAACAAAATGTTTTTGATGACTTCCAAGCATCAGCCGAATATTTAATTAATAATAACTATACAACTAAAGATCGTCTTGTGATACAGGGAGGATCAAATGGAGGGCTGTTAGTTGGTGCCTGTATTAATCAGCGACCCGATCTTTTTGGTGCAGCTGTCGCGCAAGTTGGGTAAGTTAACTTATTAAGAAAGCTGAGTTACAAAAACTAAATTTGTGTTCTAAACAGTGTCATGGATATGTTACGTTTCCATAAATTCACTATTGGGCATGCTTGGTGCTCTGATTATGGCGACCCTATTGAAAAGGAACATTTTGAAAATTTGTTGAAATATTCGCCTCTGCACAATGTTCACGTTCCAAACAAAAAGTGTGAAGAATATCCTTCTACCTTAATTCTAACAGCAGATCATGATGACCGTGTCAGCCCCTTACATTCGTTAAAATTTGTAGCTGCTCTACAAGATGCCGTACGAAATTCTGCTCAAGAAAATCCAATTCTTCTACGGGTCTATAGTAAAGCTGGTCACGGTGCTGGTAAACCGACTTCAAAGAGGATAGAAGAGTCTGCTGATATTCTTACTTTTCTCCGCAAAACTATAAATGTTGATGTTGTAAATATCTAACATAATAATATATAATATATTATATTTCTTGCTATTAAAATACGATATGGTGCAGAAAAACATTACCCCGCATTTTAAATTAATTTTTCTGAATTATGTAAGGAAAACATGCTCTATTAAATTGTGGCTTATAATGACAAAGAAAACTTATTCCGGATAACCGTAGCTGAACAAATATATTATTATTACTTTTATACTCTTTCAACTTGTTGCTACAGAGTGTTCGTTTGATATAAATGATTAGGATGATGAGATAAGTTGAAATTCGGTTGACTGTCTGTCCATCCGTACTCTGTGCAAGGTGTAACTTAAGTAAAATTAATATATCTGGATGAAATATGATACACATGTTCCTTGGAACCATAAAAAGTGTGGGATTGAAGATGGGTGTAATAAGACCACTGCCACGCCCACAAAACCCCATTAACCCATTTACAGCTATTGGTCGATTTTTCGACCAGCAACTTTGAAAAATCACCAAGTCGAAAATGAACGAGATATGTCGTGAAATCAATAATTGTATGCGATTTTGCGTCCTTCTGAATCCGTGGCTAAACGGCTCAATGTAACAATCTCACAACTAATCGCATTAAAGAGAGGGGTTTAGAAATATTTAAGAAGTGTGCGTGGCTCCAACATCTAATAGGTTGAATTTGAAATTTTTCAGTAATGCAGTAAATATTGGCAAAACGGCGCAGTTTGCAATGCTGATGTTATGCTGGCTGATGCTCCTGCATGAAATTGCTAAAAACTGCTGAAAATTTGCATTTTCAAACATAAAAATGTGCGAAATGTTTTTATTAATACTTTCACTGACAAGTTAGATAGCAAAAATTATAAAATAAATTTAAAAAATTTGGCAAAACGGCGCAGTTGCACTGCTTATGTGATATTGGCTGATGCTCCTCCATGAAATTGCTAAAAACTGCTGATAATTTGCATTTTCAAACATAAAAATGTGCGAAATGTTTTTATTAATACTTTCACTGACAAGTTAGATAGCAAAAATTATCGACTAAATTTAAAAAATTGAATAAATATAATTTTTTAAGTTTCTAACCAGGATATATCTTTATTTTCATTTTAGTAATCACCATGTACATATGTATAAATTGAACTAGTTTAAATGGAATAGTTATCCGCACATATGAAATAAAAATACCTGTTTACTTGTGTGACACACTTCTATAATATACAACGTAATTTATAGAGTCATTAACTTTATATAAACTTTATTTTTCTTAAAGTTAAATGTTTATTTATTTCGGAGGCCCATGAAGGTAATCGAATTGAACGGGATCGTGTGTGGTGCTAACTGCAGCGCGCGGGATGGGTGTCGCAAAACGAATGTACATATATGAAACGAATGTGTTTAATCTGCTCAGGGGACCATCCTTTATGTTGTGTGGGTTGATGTACAAGCGTGGTGAGTTGTGTTTTGTACGCGTGTGGTGTCGTCAACTATGTTCTTCTGAGTTGTTGAGTGTGATGTTATTCTCAGGTGTGGTGTGTTATATAAGGGTGCGCCAGTTTTTTTCGGGTAGAATGGGAGAGTCTTAACTCATTTAAACAATAATTTTAAAATTATATTTAACATAAATAACTTAAAGACATTTTAGCTAACAAATTTGGATTTGGTGTAAGTTTTTGTGCAATTACTTTTCAAATATTGCAAGTATTTGCGCAACGGCTATGACAGTGATGCTTCTACGCTCCCAATCATGCAAACTACATATGTATATAATCCCAAATCACGTAGGAGGGTATACGTTTAACAGTTCTTATGACAGTGTAAAATCGGGGGAAATCGGTTGATAACCCTGCCCATTCTCCATACAACGGTTTTCTTAAAAATTAGTAAAAATGTGATAAGTCAATAACTAATTTAAATTTTACATCCGGGATGGTGAAAAATGGCTTTATACGATCCGGTGTTAAAATTGGACAATGAGCGTGGCACTGCCCATTTTTAGGTAAAATTTCATTTCTCCGGATCCGTACTCGACCAATTTCAACCAACTTTAGATAAAAATTTCCTAACATTCTTATGTTCCATTGTGAAAATGGGCGGAATCAACAAACTACGCCCACTTCCTATATACATTATAACACTTTTAAATTCCATGTGTAAATTGTGTATGAACAAATTAAACACTTTTAAGGTGTGCCATTTCACGTCTATCAAATGTCGAAAAAGATGAACAACTTTTCAAACCACAGATACCGAACATCTTGTGTCCAATGCCTTCGGCTGACTTTTTACTGGAAATATTGGGCAGTCTGTGTGGATTCTATTGAAATTAAATAGAATATTTTTCCGGTAACAACCAAACTCTAATAATTACACATCTGAACATTTTTAAACGAAATTTTAATTCGGTTAATGAACATTATTTTTGATTTATTTTACAATGGCGAAAATGTTGGCTGCAAATCTGATATGCTGCGCATACGGAAAAACCTTCGGAAAATTTTCCATTTTGATTTTAAGCCAAAGTTGTACCAACAATTTAATAGCCTTTTTATAATGTTCGTCCTTATTCATAAGTTTTTTTCGTTGAAGTATGGAAGAATTTTGTTGTTTGATAAGTGAGATGAAGTAACATTTCCTCATCATCCTTGGTATCATGCGAAATCATCCCTGCTGACGGTAACTATCAAAAATGCAATGGAAATGATATTAACGTTGCCGTGGCACAACCTACGTTAAGGAGGTTTTAAGGGATTACATAGGTTTCCTCAAGCAGAACACGGCCTATTTTCAGTATTTCTTTCCATATAAAAAATTAAATATTTCATTTCAATTTTTTATTAGATGTTAAATTAGACAATAAAAAATCGATTTGTTGACCCCATGAAAACCATGTAGTCTCTTAAACAAGAAGAGGAAATTTAATTTTACTGCCCCTATTCTGCATTTCTACTCGAATCGAAATTTTCTCCGATTGGCAACTTTGGTATTCTGCGTTTCGATTCAACTTCGAAAATTCCAATTCTATGTATTCTGCATTGCGATCGTAATTACGTTTTTGTACGTTGAAGTTTTGTTGGTGGAAAGCCGTTATACATATATTCATTTTCGTGCACTTGGATAAAATAATTTCCTCAAATATGTAAGTAAAACTTTAAGATTATAGTTGTAAAAGACAAAATGGTGGTGTCCTTGGTTGTTTGTGCTTAAATGATATATTTTGATATGTTTGCAGGTCAAAAGTAACAACGGCAGATATGATGGCCACGAAAAGAGATATTGCGCAGGGCTTCCAAAAGCGACCGAAGGAAGAAGTACAGGAGTTTTGGGAGGAGGTTGCAAGGAATTTAAATGCACTTGGCCCACCAACAAAAGATTCCAATACATGGAGAAAGGTAAGTTATTACCTACAATTAATTTTAAAAAATTAAGTTAAATCTAACGTTTTCGTGCAGGTCTGGATTGACTGGAAATGCTACATGAAGCGAAAATTATCGCATAACAAAAAAGAAAGGATGAGCACCTGTGGAGGTCCTTGCCGTTTACAACGCATAAGCCCACTTGATGAAAAGGTGATAGCTTTGACGGGTTTGGAAACGGATGATATCCCTTCAACCAGTAGAGCTAGCAGCCAAAATAGAGAGGCGAGAGCAGAGAAGCAGAGCACTTCTTCATTACTTAAGCAACAGATACAAATCAAAAAGAATTTTATGCAGAGACGAAAAAATTCAATGAAGCTGCCTTTGGTAAAATGGAAGAAGTTACTTCATATTTACGGCACATGAATCGTTCTCTAGAAACTTTGGCGGAGACTGCAGTGAAGCAACCTGAAGAACAGAAGCGACACAATAGAATTAAGGAAGAGCTGGTGAAGGAAAAAGTAGAAATAAAAATGCAAATGCTAAGATTAGATCCAAATTATAAGCCGGATTCAAAGTAGTCATTTTTTAATTGTTAGCCTTTTATTTAATTTACTATTATTCATTTATATAACGAGCTGTGAAATGAAATAAAAGCATTTACTTCTTTAATATAGGAGCTGTAAAATGCACTGAATGCAATTGTTTTTATTTAATAGAGTAATGTAGATCATATTTTGAATAACGCATTGCTCTCCTCCTCAAGTAATATCGCTGCCGCTACTGATTTCATGTTAGTATTTAAAAAAAAACGCGATATAATTTCTTTATTTTAATAAACCAACAATAATTTGTGTATTTTTGCTTTGTTATGTTTCATTTTCACACGTTTCAAGGCAAACAGCTGACTTCGAAAGAGCTACAGCTCTTCCTCTTCTTCTTTCAATCCAATCGTAACTCAGAATACCTATTTTCGATTCAGATGTTGTGATGCCAAAAACGTAAAAAATCAGTCGTATAGCCTTCGTACCCTCACTTCAGGAAGAAGAGAAAAATCAAGGAATGAAGGAGTGCAACCGAATACTGAATGGATACAGCATAACGTATTTGGTCATCATGAAACTGAAACTAATTCTTATGAAATTCAACTTTATTAACACAACTCTGCGTTCACCAGAAAAGAAAATGACTCTTCGTTTAGAATTTGAAAAAAAGGGCAGAGGGCAATTTAAAGATATACGAAGTCTCAAACGCTCTCAGATATTTTGGCATACTAAATGTCTTCAAGAAAAAAATCATTACGAAAGTAGTAGGACGTAGCAATTCAGTCGTATATGATGATTCTTATCTGAAAAGCAAGATTTCATTGCTTGACCGCTCATTATGCAGACAAATGAAACCTGGGTTTCAAAAGGGGTTTTGGGTGTTCAAAGTCGGCTAACTATTATGGAATTTTAATAAAAAGTCTATTCACATCTATCGCCCGTACTTAACAAAATTGCATCCTTGTAAGTAAGAGAGAAGGCAATTCACTTACTGAAAATTTACATGAAAAAACATACCACCATTATAAGTTTCTGTATATTTCCTTTCAATTCTTGATATTAAGGGCCTATACCAGTGTGACGCATGAAAAATTAGGCGATTTTCGTGAATTTTTTTTAAAGAAAGTACTAGATTGAATGTTTCAACGTTCTATGGACGTAATAAAATATATTCATAGCTATATTAAAAATTTTTCTTGCCAAAAAAAAAGTGCCTCAACTGCTGGTATGATTCCGGTCGAATGAGTAGCTAAAACAAAAAAATTCAAAATGTTTATTAAATTTAAATATATTTTCTATACAATGAACTACGATCTTTGAAAAATATCAAAAATTAAGGAAATGGCGTCATTTTGAAAATATTCGTTTTTTTTAATGCCAAATTGACAATTTTGAACCAATCTAAAAGATCATAGTCCATTGTATAGCAAATGGATTCAACTTTACCCAGTTTTAATTTGAAGTCGATCACTGTTTAGAACGCTGCCATTCAAAAACTTTTCAAGATACCTTGACCGATTTCACAGGATATTTTTGAATATATAAACTATCGAAAAAGCAAAAATTTTTTTTGAAAATGTCACACTGGTATAGCCCCTTAAAGAACCAAAGAGCCTTCTAAAGCCCCATCTATCTTAAAACTTGAAAGTCAAGGAATTAAATTACGATATACCAGGAACAAAAAATAGAATCTACCAATAAACTTTTGACAGCAACATAATTATACACAATAACAACAGTTCGTTCAACTAAAATATGTAAAACCCCCAAACTAACTTACTAAAACTGCTTTAAAAATTAAAATTTAAATACTACAAAAAGCCAAACTTGAAATCAATATCTTAACCAATAATATATGTATATAGCGAAATCAGATTTCCAACCCAGGCAAAACTAACATCCACCTAAATCACCTCAACCGATCCACGTAGACGTTTACTGTAAGAACTAATGTCATAAACTATGCAAACCAAATAAAGCACAAGATTTAGATAAGAGACCGATAAGCACATCTATGATAAACTATCTATTACCGAAAATCCAAAGGAATGTAGAAAAGAAATAGGTCTTACTTACCCTAATTCAGATGTAGAACGAGGAACGGTAAAATAATAAACATTCCAGTAGACAGAGGATCGGTGGAAATCGTCTTAGCTGTATATTCCTCTCGGCTGATAAATGCCGTCGAAATTAAAGAGGTAGCGGCAAATTACTGTCAAAAGACACTGGAAGAGGTTAGAATTACTTTTGAAGCTAAGCAGATACCTGGTGGTAACATAGTTATAAAACGGTTGGGTTAAAGGTTCTCTGGAAATAAAACTCGATATGGAGATCAACTTGGAAAAAAGCGGGCAGGGATATCACCGGCAGAAACAGTGAATCTACTTGCTATGTCGCCAACGACCTACACTGTGAAGGGATCACTGTTACCTCGAATGCTTTAACATGATTAAGCAGAAACTCTGTCAGGCTCTTCTGTGAGTGTCAAGGGTGTTGGTTCGACAAAAAAAACCAGACATAAGCCAAAGGACAGCAAGGAAACGCCCCACTGGTACTGAGAAATTAATTATACTTCTAAAATTTGGGTTGAACACGTATTACTTATAGTCGTGTTTTGGTTGTGTATGTGAAAAGTTATGCAAAATGCCAAAAAGTTAGCATGTTTGGCATTATATGAAGAAAAGTGATATTCAAATAGCAGCTAGAATTGTCTTCTACAAAAAAAGATAATCGGGGGTGTTGTGGAATCCAAGACAGAATTGCTTAGCTGTGAGAATTGCAAACCAATTTTAATTTTCATTGGTGTCACAGAATCTGATTGGATTTTCGTCTTTTCGAACATACGCAAAACCAATATTCGAATCAGCTGTGTACTAATGTGACAAAACTTGCAAATGAATACATTTGGAAGCAATCCTATTAAAGTTTTTAATGAGTTCTGAATTAAAGAAAGATTTTAAGAGATAACATTTATCGACGAATAGCAATTACCCGTCTGAAGAACAACAAAGCGGCGGGAGCCGATGAGTTGGCGGAGGAGTTATTCAAACACGTCGGAGCAGAACTGATAAAAAGCATACATCAGCTTGTTTGTAGAATATGGTCGGACGAAACGACGATGGGAGACCCCAAAATCTGCGTCAACTACAGTGGGATAAACCTCATCAACATCGTATAAGAGGTTCTATAGAGCGTATTGTGAGAAAGATTAAAGCCCACGGTCAAAAAACTGAATGGACTTTATCAGTGTCGATTTTAAAGCTGCTTTTGACAGCACGAAAAGGAGCTGCCTCTATGTCTAAAATTGGTATGCCTGCAAAACTAATACGGCTGTGTAAGCTGACATTGAGCAAATCCAAAAGCTCCGTCAGATCGGGAAGGATCTCTCCGAGCCGTTCGATACCAAACGACTTTTCAGACAAGGCGACTCCCTGTCGTGTGACTTCTTCAATCTACTTCTGGAGAAAATAATTCGAGCTTCAGAACTTAATCGAGCAGGTACAATCTTCTATAAGAGTGTACTGCTGCTGGCGTATGCCGATGATATTGATATAATTTGCCTCAACATCTGCGCCGTTAGTTCTGCTTTCTCGAAAGGAAGCAAAGCAAATGGGTCTGGTAGTGAACGATGGTAAGATGAAATATTTCCTGTCATCAAACAAACAGTCGTCGCACTCGCGACTAGACTACCACGTCACTATTGACAGTCATACTTCGAAGTCCTAGATAATTTCGTCTGTCTTTGAAACAGTATTAACACCAACAACAATGTCATCCCCGAAATCCAACGTTATTTTTTTTGGAGCGCGGCCGAAGGCCGTCAATGCAGAAAGAAGTATTACACGAAAGGACATCAGTTACCCTGGGTATTGACTCTACTAGGGATATTTTTTTAGTGCAGAAAAAAATAAAGAACAAACAAAAAAATCGATGTTCTTGAAAATCCTTAATTTTTGGTTTCTAAGATGTGGCAACGCTAGTTTTCCTGATAATTGTAAACACTCTAACCTTTTCACCAATAAGTGTGATAAATTATTTTTAAATTAACTAATTTATCTTATAACTTACACAAAATAAAAGTGAGATGTGAGCTTATTTCAATGTTTAAAGTGTATATTTGAATATACGAAGTGATAATGTGAAATAATTGGGTTAAGCATTGTGAATTACCATGTGCCATTTACACAAATCCTTGAATTTTTAATTGCAAATATTTTGATAGGTATAAGTCTTAGCAAGATTATTTTTTCATAACATATTCCTCCTCTGGAGAAGCTTCCCAGTCAGCACATATCATTCATACTAGAATTTGTTGTCAGTCCTGGACCACGAAAGTAATCGGAATCGTGTCTAAAAAAGGATCAGGTCCTCCCGAAAGTCAACAGAGAGAACAGACAACTTACTAAGGCGGACAAGTTTAAGCGACCGCTTTAAAAGTGTACTATAAGAGCGGATATGCAAAATTTTCACTAAGTGTCGAAATCATAGATCGAAGGTTTATTTGTAAGATGTCTTGCCAAAAAGGTGCACGACTTTCTTTAGTTTAAAAGTACCAAAATCGGGAACCAAATGGCAACAGATTATGAGATCTGACGAAAGAAAATTTAATTTACTGAACTCTCAAAATATGTTTTTACGTGCACCGTTCAGGTAGTGAGAGGTTCCAGGATAAAAATTAGGTTTCCTGATAGATAAATGATTTAAGGCTGCTTTTGAAAGCCTAGACCTCTACACCTTGTTGATGGAATGATGAATTCACAAAAATATGCGGTAGAAGTTAAAATTTTTTAGTACCCGCAATTGGAGAGCATTATCCTTATACGGATCGCCTAAGAAAAAATTTTAAATTAATTAAAAAATTAAGTTTCCTGATAGACAAATGATTTAAGGCTGCTTTTGGAAGCTTAAACCTCTACACCTTGTTGATGGAATGATGAATTCACAAAAATATGCGATAGAGGTTAACATTTTTTAGTACCCGCAATTGGAGAGCATTATCCTTATACGGATCGCCTAATTTTCCAGGATGATGCGGCGCTATGTATATAAAAAAGCTATAGATTACACTGTGGAATATTTTTGGGATTATTGTCTGGGGGGTGAGAAATTCCAAGTCAGGGTGATGGTACTAGGTCAGTATAGTAAAACCCTCAAAGGGTTTGGCGTTCGTATGTGTCAGTTTTTTTTTTATGACCGTCAACTTCAAAAGAACCGCACTTATTGACATAATGGGATTTAAACGATTTAGTACGTGATTTAAATCTGTCTAAAAAACAGGCTGACCTTTTGGGGTCTAGAGGGGAATTTACTTTACAAACATTTGAAAGAGACTTACGAAAATATGAGATTTATACTTAAAAAAATTGAATACAGCAAACACGCTTGGTGATTTTGTGGTGATTTTAAAGTCATTGCACTTTTACTTGGACTACAGCTTGGTTATACGAAATTTTACTGTTTTATTTGTGAATGGGACAGTAGAGACAGAAAAAGTCACTATACAAAGAAAGTGTGGCCCAAGCGTGAATCACTAACTCCAGGCCATAAAAATGTTAAAAATGATCCTCTAGTTAACCCTGATGACATACTTTTACCACCGTTGCACATAAAGCTTGGCCTGATAAAAAATTATGTAAAAGCTATGCCTAAAGATGTAGATGGATTTTTATATCTAAAAGAGAAATTCCCTACACTCAGCGAGGCGACTTATGATATCATTTAAAGCTTTCGGGTGTAATATGTCCTTGAAAATACATATGCTAGACTCTCATCTGGATTTCTTTCCGGTAAATTTGGGTGCTGTGAGTGACGAACAAGGTGAGAGGTTCCATAAAGACATTTCCGTAATGGAGAAGCCTTATCAAGGGAAATGGAGTCCAGGAATGCTAGCAGACTATTGTTGGAGACTTGAAAGGGACCTACCGGAAGCCAAATATTCAAGAAAATCATAAGTATCTATTAGTTATTAGGAAATAATTCTGTAGGCGTGGCTGAATTTTGTTCTTTTTACGAAAACATATGTTTTGATGTCACAAGAAAACATGATGTGTACATTTTTTTTCATTGATATATTATTATTTGGTGGCCCTAGTATATTCAAAATTTGATATAAATCTTCATGTGACAAAAAAAATTACAAATTTGTTGACCAGTGTAATCAATCAACAATCTGTCAAAGTGCGTCCAAAATAAAATAAACGTGTTCGCGAAGTTAAATTTAACACCATTTAATACAAAATAAATGGTTAGGTACGAATTAGTGAAGTGTTAGTGGATATAAAAGTTAAAAATATAAATGTAAAATTCATTAGCGGTATTCTCTTGCTCTTGCAAAACCCTTGCACGGTGCAAGAATTGCATATATTTCCTCTTGAAACAACAACAAACACACGCAGAAAAATATTTGCAAGGGTTGTAAAATATGTCAGACCAAAACCCATGTTTATTTTCTTGCAATGACACGTAAAAAAGCAATAGCAACCCTGTGCTAGCTGTCATTTTACTTAAATAAATAAAATTATAAAGATTTGTTACAGTCTTTTTTGTTAAAAATGTATGCAGAAGGTGCGCCAATTCACAATAGCCATGCATAATAGTCATTCACAATAAATTGATCGAATCAGCAGTTCATATATAACTAGATTCTGCAATGGGTGCTCTCGTGCCCTTGTATATTTCGGTATAGTATTTTTGCAATCTGCAATCTTGCAAGAGCAAGCGAATACCCCTATTATAAATCGGAGAAACTCGCATTTTAAATAGTTGCATTTTTGAACTTTAAATGCAAATATCTCAAAAACTATAAGTCAGCGGCAACTACAAGTATATATATATATTTTCTTGATCTGGAGGACCTGCTCTATACTTACATACCCATTTTAACCCCGAAATCGGGGGATGCTCTTCTAAAACCCAGCCAAACAAAGTATTATTATTAATTATTAAACTGAAGTACGCAGCGCTAGCATTATTATAAATATATTTGTGATATTTCACTACACAAAATTAATACTACAAAAAAAAAGAGTAAAGTAAAGCAGCTCACAGAAAGTGTTGTTGTAGAAAGTAACCAAAACCTGAAGGTCCCAGTTGTAGATACCACTATGTTGGAAAGTCCTTCTACTTCCAATAGGACGGAATATAGGTTGAGTGATGTGAAAAGTAAAGATTCCGAATATGATGAATCCGAAACAAACCTGAAAAGCATTTCAGTTAGGGAAGAGCTATCAGAGTAGGCGGTGAAATTTAATATTTCCACAGGTGCAACCAATAGTCAATAAGGAATATTAAAAAAACACATTACAAGTATTCCAAAGGATGCACAAACTTTAAAGTGTACTCCTAAGTTTCCATCTGTAGAGAAAATGGGAAAAGAAAATGTATTCACTACGGCATAGAATACTCCCTGAAATATTTTTTTTTTTAGGAAATCATTTGATTACACTGAAACTCACCTCAACATTAATACTGACGGCCTTCAGTAGCAAAAACTCAAATTTACAAACTTGACCTATTTTATTAAATGTAAATGGGGAACCAGTTGTCACCATTTGTGGGGGCATATTCCGAAATAGTAATGCACTCTGTCGTTGTAGATGAGTTGAAGCATTTATTAGAAAATGGTTTAAATTTCAATGGTAAACTTTTTTCTATTCATTGCCGCTCTCTTGATGTTCTAGCAGGATCATATATTTTGGTTGTTAAAGGACACACTGGCTTTTTTGTTGCTTCAATTTCACTCAAAAAGGCGAATCTGTAAGACATCGGATAATTTTCCGTAGTACTTCCACACTTACAGAACATATTCAGATTTTCGCTCACGGTGTAATGTAAATCATCATAAAATACTGGAGCAAATAGCCATTGAATAGTTAACAATCGACATTGTGAAGTCATTTCCATATTGCATATGCATGTGGTGTGTTAAGGTGTCATGAAAAGCTTACTTCTTGGCTGGAGAAGGCACAAAAATAGATTGTGTTCTTTAAAATCAGTCCAGATTAATTCAATAAATTCTAAAATACTTTTTTTAAGTAATCAGGTTCCACGCACCCTACAAGAAATTGAACAGTTTAAGGTTACGGAACTAAGGCAGTCTCTATTATATACTGGAATAGTTTTACTTGCTGATATTTTAGACGCTGAAAGGTATAATCACTTTTTGTTACTTAGTTTGGGTATTCCAATTTTATTAATTAAAAGCTCTTGCATCGAAAATAATGAGTGTGCGAAAATTCTTTTAAATGCGAAAATTCTGTACAAAATGTTTCCAGACTTTATGATGATTCATTCCTAATTTTTAGCTTTCACTGGATGAGAATCTATTAATGCATTTGAGTTTGAAAATTTTTGTCTATTTTTAAACGTAAATGTTATGGTAAAACTCATATTTTTGCGCAATTTTATAATCGTTTAGTTGAGGAAAGTTTATGCTGTAAAGATAATTTTGAGGTTGCAAGTTCATTAAATACAAATTCATTTTATTTATTCCTAAATTTTTCACAGGAATTATGAATTGGACTGACTTCTTTATTACACCAATAAAATCATTAAACTTTTATTTAATGTTAATGCACTGCTTAAGAATTTTTATGTTGTCAGCATTCAGTGGAAGAAATACCAAAAGGAATTATATTGATAATTTTGAATGTAGCCAATATGTATTTATTCCTCTTATTCACATTTAGATGGATTTCAACAGCCCATTTATATCGAATATCGATGGCGAAACCACTAAATCAGGTGGTTAATAAAAAAGTCTTGCGGTATTTTCGCTAGTTGGCGCTGAAAGCGCGTAGTTCTAGTTTTATTCGTCGCATCGGGTCATGCTATACCTTTTTGGAAAGCTCAGTTCACACGCTAACACGTGTTTGATTGATTGTCGTTTCTTTTAAGTCGTTCGTGAGTTATAGCGTCGCAAACATGGAGCAAAATAAAGAGAAAATACGGCATATTTTACAGTACTACTACGATAAAGGCAAAAATGCATCTCAAGCCGCCAATAAAATTTGTGGAGTTTATGGACCCGATACAGTTTCCATTTCCACCGCACAACGATGGTTTCAACGTTTTCGTTCTGGTGTAGAGGTGGTCGAAGATGCGCCACGCTCCGGAAGGCCTGTATATAAAATTTTGCTACACAATACTTTTAAAGAAGCACATGATTTTGTTGCGTTTGACGATAAAAAACTCGAACATCAGAAACAAAATTTAACGATTTGGTACACCCTCCATCATAAATATACATATGTATATGTACGTACATTTTACTTTATATTGCATATTCTATTAATAATAATTTTTCTACATATTTTGATAGGTGGCTGAAATTTTAATTATAAGAGCGTCCAAAATTTATTTACTGATGATGTTGCCATATTATATTCCTGGAAAGGAACAAATACCAAAAAACCGACAAGAGCCCTTAGTGTGACGACAGCATTAAAACGTAATTGTAAAATTATCGGTTTATTTTTATTTACTATTTTTTTTTTTCTATTATAGAAGCCTATGAGCAAAACTTTCCGACCGCTGCCACGGATATGGAATTCGAACACACAACAATAAACTTCTTTCAACACGCGAGCAATATGATCAAGAATAGAGTTGATTACAAAAAAATATTTATATTATTGAAAATGGTTGAGTTGTTATAAGCATACGAGTATTGCGTGGGAATTTTAAATTAAATTATTTAAGTTGTGATTGGATTTTAAATTCTTACATAAATAGAAGACAATATTAGAGCTTAATTTAAAACAAATAATTATTTTAACATTAGTGGCAACTTCAATTAAGGTAATTGGAATCCGTTCCATTACTCTCACTTCACGCTTGAGAAAATGTTCGAGAATTTGACATTCTCAAATTGAGAACAAAGGAAAATTTCATATCGAAAATGTTCCTTTTTGTTTGAGAATGCCTTCGTTTTCAAATTAAAAAGCATTTGAAAACAAACGTTTGAAATTTGAAATTAGGGTTGATTCTCCAACTCATCTCAATTTGAGAATCAACAAAAATATTCATTAGGAAGTAGACTGTTTTGTAATGTATCCGGAATATTTGTTACATGCATCATGGTTTTTTTTTTTTTTTTTTTTTTTGCGGGTGAGGGGGTGGAAATTGCCTTCCGCATCATCGGTGCTATCGTCACTGCAGCGGTATGTGCCACTTGCAGGTCATTAAAAACCCCCCCTCTAAGGAACCGTCGCCCACCCTGGGACCGCGTTTGCATTACTTCAGGGTGGCGTTCCATTTTTCTCATTGAGAGATTTACATCTGCGCACCTGCGTCCAGGTCCCGCTTTTTGCTGCGAAATTCTTGATGATCTCCCAGTTTGCTTCACTCTCCAACATGACGCTGACTAAATTGGCCGCGTTTATTGGGCCAACCAGGTTTTCTACGGCGGTGCGTTCTTGTTGCCAGCGCACACATTCAAAGAATGTGTGTTCCGCGTCGTCTTCTGTCGCGTCGTTATATAGGCATGACGGCTCTTCGACTTTTCCCATTCTGTGGAGGTACTTTTTGAAGTATGCGTGACCGGACAGTAACTGAGTTGTGTAAAAATCTACTTCTCCGAATTTACGGCTTGTCCATAAGTCTAGATTTTTTATTAGCCTGGCCGTCTATCTGGCGCGACTTTCATTCTCCCATCTTTGTTGCCATGTTATTGTGCCTTCCTTATTTGTTGAATTGCGCTCTTGTTGTTATTGAATGATTTCTTTAGCTCCCACAGCTTTTTCCTTTCATATGCTAAAAGGTCAATTGGGGCATTACCGCTTATAACTAATATTGCATCGCCTGATACTGTCCGGTACGCTGATGCAACTCTGAGGGCTGCGGTGCGGTGCACTCTGGCCATTACCTTACGCCGGTTTTCCTTTTTAAGAGCGTCTGCCCAGATCTCGGCTCCATATAGTAAGACGCTTATTGTCGTCGACATTAGGAGCTTTCTCTTTTCTTGGCTGGGGCCCCCTATGTTGGCCATTAATCGGCTCAGTTGAGAGGTGCATCATGGTTTGAAACGTATAGTTCTGGTAGTCAATGCACAATGGCAGAGAAAATCGCACATCACAAATAAAGTAGATGATTTTTGGCATTCACATATGTATACAACAATGGCGTAGTCAATTTGATTAGATTTCTTATTATATATGTAAAGTTTAGGTTAAATTTAAAGATTTTGCCAAAGTTTTGATGGCAAGAATATAATATATTTCCATAAGTATTTGAATGATGTTTAATGAAACTATTTGATTTCAATTTGATTATTTTTATACGCTCGCCAAAACAGTTTACTGCAAAAGTAAATTTTGCATTAAAAGTGTTCCATAACTTCAAATTATGCAACGCATCATTTTGCGATGTTGTTTGACGTTGCATACTGACGATGTACTATAAATACTGCGGTTATACTGTATCGATGCTTTGCAGTAGTACGTTTTCGAAGTCAACCATATAATGAAATCCATTACGGCCGTTCTCATAACCTGACAACTACCATAATTGGACAAATTTCATGAACACAACGTTTTCAATATTATTTTCATACAAACCCAATTTCTATAACTGGACATGGAAACGTTTCAATGCAAAAATGACAGTATTTTCTATAAGAGCGAAGATGCAAAATGTTCCCTAAATAGATTTAAGTGCGGAAACCATACACCGACGCCCTGCCAAAAAGCCACCTCTTCTTCTTTACTAGGTTGATACCGTTTACGCGGTTTTAGCTGAGTTAAAAATAGTGCGTCAGTCGTTTCTCCTTTTCGCTATTTGACGCCAATTCGAGATACCTAGTGAAGGCAGGTTCTTCTCCACCTGATCTCTCCAACGGTGTATTCCTCCACCTCCACCGACTGGTACTGAATCGAAAACCTCCAGAGCTAGAGTGTTCCCTTCCATCCTGTAGTCCGGACCAGCCAGCGCAGCCGCTGTCTCTTGATGTCGCCGTATATATCGTACAGCTCATTGTTCCATCGAGTGCGGTATTCCGCGTTGGCAATGCGTAACGGACCAGAAATCGTCTACAAAACCTCAGAACGACTCATCAGATGATGTCTTGATGACGGCTCATTAGATCGAGATAGAACTTAATGTTGTTGTTGTAGCGGCAACAGTCCGAAGTAGCACTTGTTGGCAAGAGTGATTCAGCGTTGGATTTCAAGGTTGATATTATTGTTGATGTTGATATGACTATCAACAGTGTGAGCCAAGTCGCGAATGCGATGACTGTTTGTTTGATAACAGGAGATATTTCGTCTTCTTCTCGTTCACAACCAGACCCATATGCTTCGTTTCCTTTTCTAGTTCCTTTTCGTGCTGTCGAATGTGGCTTTCAAATCAGCTCTCGTTATCTATCCCACGCCACTGTTGTTTTGGTCGACCGCAACATTGCCAGGTAAGTTGTCTGCTTACTCTCCACTGCGACACAATTGTTCTTTCGATCTTTCCGAAAACCAATGGTTTCGTTTGCAGCTATACGTAATTGCCAACCAAAAGCTATCTTTCATCTTTTGTTGATGAGTCCTCTCAGAGACCAGAAGGGCAAGTCATGTAGATAACCGTTTAGCTGTCGGTTGTGATTGTTGGCATCAGTTTATGTGTCCGACGAAAGTAAATTTACCGTGCGATTCTGTACTGTGATACATAGCGGGATTCTGTAACCAGTTTCTAGTATCTATTTGAGACATTTTGAGGTAAAGTCTCAATTAGTCTCTTAATTTGAGATTTAAAATTAGAGACAATTTTGACTTGACTTAAGACGATTTTGCTATTCTGTAAGTGACAGTCACAAAATCTATTACATTTCATTGTTCAGAGATGTTTTTACACTTGAATGAAAATAAATATGTCGACAACAACAAATATTAAATTTTCTATAACATAGTCAAAAAACATAATAATCAATAAAAATAAAAAACATATGTTGACTTTCTTTCATAATATTTAATATCTATGATGATCTCTATTCCGTATATTCACAATGACAGACAAGAGTTCTTTTTAATTTTGTGACCTGCTAAATATCAGGTCTCAAATTTGAAGCAATATTTTGAGACTAACGCTAGAGACTGTTTAGTGAATAGTAACTAGTCACAAATTGAGATGATGTTGGGAGTTTCTCATTTAACCTCGTCTTCAAGGATGTCGCCAGGATACTTGGTCTTATACTATGTTCAGACTGAAAATTTAAAGGGATTAGATTACATTTAACCCCTTCACTAATCAGCCCGTTCTTACTGCCGGTGAAAAGATGAAAAAACAGCTGTTTTTGCCATTCAAGAATTCACATCGCTTAACATTTATCAAAAGAAAAGATTGTCATATAGTATTTTGAAATAGAAGCCGTATTCTTTTAAACATTTTCCATAAAATGGAAATAATGGATGCATTTTTTCGTTTGTTAAGTCGATTTTCAGGTGAAATTGGATTCATTGCTTTAAAAAAAAATTTGATTGCTTACATTTTTTTGCCTTTGTAGTGTCTATATCAGCTATCATAATGTAATAGATTTCCAATGCTGACAAGCAGATGGCGCAAAATCAGAGTAGCACCGAGAGATTTAGCGTGGATCAGTTCCAAATCACTTCGATGAAGGGATTTTGAACTGTCATTTTTGTATGGCGAAATCTTGATAAATTTATAGGATTAGTAGGATAAACCAGTATGTTACGGGTAACAAATGCTTTTGTTAGCGCATAGCGTACCTAAATGTTATGCATAACAAAAACTATTTGTTACCCAAATATCTGTTAGTGTTATTATTTTCGTTAGCAGTTTGTTACTTTTAATATATAAATATGTTAGAAGGAACAAGCAGTAACAAGCATATCTGTTACCCATTTGTTACTTCTAGCAAATTCAATTCTTTTAAATAAAATTCAGTATTTTTTATATTTTTTCGCTTTATTTAATTATAAAATCATATTTTTTAAACTAATAATTTGCGTATTATTATTACATTCGGCAAAAAATGTCGCTTTGTTATTTAACATTTACTTCAGTATAAAAATTATAATTCCAAAAATTCGCATTTGTATAGAAACTACAACTTAAAACTAATATGCACAACTCATAACAAATATGTGCAACTTAAAACTAATGCGTACAACTTAGAACTAATGTGTACAACTTACAACTGATATATACGACAAATAATAAGAAAATGTATACAAATTTAGACTTAAGTTTATGTTTTTTTGTTTAAAACGATTGTGGCTTAAGGCCACGATCCTCCGGAGCTCCCCATTGATTGTGTTTTTATCCTTGTCGTGATATAAATCTAAAATGAGACGTTATAAGTCAAGGCATTAAAATAAATATCAGTAAAAAAAGTTTCAGAACTAAAACTAAAATACCACAAAATAAACTGGGGTCGAAATCGTTACATTCATTCATAGATGTGGAACTGTCAAGACTATTGCGAAATTTTCAATAAACTAACAAAAGCTAATTAAATATTAATAATAATATACCGTAGTCTAATTATATGCACCGATAGTCTCTCATCAGTAAAAGCTTTAAAATCGATATTCACACAATTAGGGTCAAAGAGACTCTCATATGAGGCAAAAATATAAACATATTATATACGCCAGCACATGTACATAAATATTATGGGTAATGGAAATGCCGATCAATTAGTAAAAGACGCACACACTCATCCTACTTTTTTAATAAACCACTGAAAAAGACATTAAAAGGTGCCTCGCAAACTTCATTAAAAACCAACGTGTCTCATATTATGAAAACAAAATTAATGCTCATTATAAAACTATGCATGGCACCAAATCGAATTTTAAGTCAAAACACCAGCAACTTGTTTTGATGAGACTTAAACTCGGCCATACAAAACTAACGCATGAATATCTACTTTAAAAAGAATCACAACCACTTTGCATGAACTGTAATATACCCTGACCATGCAACACCTAATAAACTGCTACAACGACACATCGCAAAATGTTGATTTGAATATAGTATATAGCAGCACTGGACTACTAAAATATAAGAAAACATCTATACTTCTTCTTAATTGGCGTAGACACCGCTTACGCGATTATAGCCGAGTTAACAACAGCGCGCCAGTCGTTTCTTCTTTTCGCTACGTGGCGCCAATTGGATATTCCAAGCGAAGCCAGGTCCGTCGAATACTTTCAGAGCTGGAGTGTTTTCATCCATCCGGACAACATGACCTAGCCAGCGTAGCCGCTGTCTTTTAATTCGCTGAACTATGTCAATGTCGTCATATATCTCGTACAGTTCGTCGATCCATCGAATGCGATATTCGCCGTGGCCAATGCGCAAAGGACCATAAATCTTTCAGCAGAACTAACGGCGCGGGTGTTGAGGCCGATGATATCAATATAGTCGGCATACGCCAGCAGCTGTACACTCTTATAGAAGATGGTACCTTCTCTGTTTAGTTCTGCGAACTTCTCGAACTATTTTCTCCAGAAGCAGATTGAAGAAGTCGCACGATAGAGAGTCGCCTTGTCTGAAACCTCGTTTGGTATCGAACGGCTTGGAGAGGTCCTTCCCGATCCTGACGGAGCTTTTCGTGTTGCTCAACGTCAGTTTACACAGCCGTATTTGTTTTGCGGGGATACCAAATTCAGACATCGCGGCATAAAGGCAGCTCCTCTTCGTGCTGTCGAAGCAGCTTTGAAATCGACGAAGAGGTGGCGTGTGTCGATTCTCCTTTCACTGGTCTTTTCCAAGATTTGGCGCATGGTGAATATTTGGTCGGTTGTTGATTTTCCAGGTCTGAAGCCACACTGATAAGGTCCAATCAGTTTGTTGACGGTGGGCTTTAATCTTTCACACAATACGCTCGATAGAACCTTATATGCGATGTCGAGGAGGCTAATCCCACGGTAGTTGGCGCAGATTGTGGGGTCTCCTTTTTTATGGATTGGGCATAGCACACTTAAATTCCAATCGTTGGGCATGCTTTCGTCCGACCATATTTTACAAAGAAGCTGATGCATGCTCCCTATTAGTTCTTCGCCGCCGTGTTTGAATAGCTCAGCCGGCAATCCGTCGGCCCCTGCCGCTTTGTTGTTCTTCAGGCGGGCAATTGCTATTCGAACTTCGTCATGGTCGTGTAATGGAACGTCTGCTCCATCGTCATCGATTGGGGAATCGGGTCAACATCTATACTATTAAAATTAATTTAGAGTTGAAATGTCAATATTAGTAAATTAATGTGTATCTATACAAAATGGGACGAAGGCCTAAGCAGCCAGTTTCTTTTTTTTATATTATGTCTGTACATTTATTTACAGGTCATATTAAAATAAATAAGTAAATCATTATATATCAAAATGGATCCAACTTGGTTTTTTTTGAGCTCTAGTGAAAGTGATGGGGGAAAAAAATAGTGCAGAAATAGCTAAGAGATCGTAGCAAAAGCGTAAGTGAAAAAATCTTAAGCGTTTTTAAAATTAAAGTTAAAATTAGACTCACTGAGATGCGCAACTAAAAGCTAATTGCCTGTGCCTTGGTCGAATTTAAAAATTCCCGAGTAACAAAGAAACGTCCGTTCGCGGGTATAGAGTTTATACAATAGAATTTGTATTGGTGTATGTATCACCTTTTCCACACTCACCGTATACTATTTTTTCCCAAAATTGCGATTAAAAAATTCGTTTACACTTCACTTCAAGTGGTTATCAAGTGGTTTTTGAATTTATTTTCTTATAAAAGTATAAAACACAAATGTATTTGAAATTAACCCAAGAGGTTCGCAAACTTGTAATGTAAATGAGTATATAATATAAACTTTAATTTTTAAACGTGATGCTCGCAAAAATATGTAGAAAAAGTAAAACTTTCAATTTTCCCAAAAGGTAAAAAATATTTCAAATTAAAAAATGATGTTCGCAGAAAAATGGTAGACGTTCGCCAAAAAAAAATCGTGTCGATGTCGTAGCGCCAGAGTGTCTTTTTTGATCAGTTGTCTGTCCTTTTGTACTTTGGTTCGGCGAAAGTAGATGATGGTGTGTGATGTCATTGTGTGTGTGTTAGAGCGTGGTGTGTAATGCGAGGAAAATGATGATGAGTGTGGGGAATGTGGCGTACCAATGTTGCATACCAGGATGTGTGGGATGGTGTTGACGGGCAGAAGTGGGAAGGCTGATACCCATTTAGCCATCCTGGCCCCCTAGGCAAATTTTTCGCCTAGTAGTCGCTGGAGTTGTTGCAGCGTAGCTACCACGTTGCTGAGACTGGTTGGAAGGCTTGTTTGTGGCCTAGTACGCTGCCGCTGTGTTGAGTTGTGGTGGTGTCGCGGAAGCGAGTCGTCCGTAGTGGTTATTGGCCTTCGCGGTTGCTGTTTTTTTGAACGTCTTTTACCCCCGGGGTTGCGTGGGGCAGAGAGCCGCTCGGTCTCGGGCTGGTGATGCGGTGCAGCATAGTGTGGTGCGGAAGCATACACATTTGGCACACATAGCCGGACGTACACTCTTGTGTTGTATGAGTAGGCGACAGGCAACTGAGGCAATGGCCATGGGCCCGGGCAACCTGCTGGCGTTGCTGTGGTGGCATCCCTTTAAATATGCCGCAGCCTGTGAGAACGACAACACAGAGGACATCGGATGCGAGGTAGCTCATTTTGTTGCGACGTCGGAGTTGCTCAGATTGGTTATTTGTTTATTGGTTTATTGTTTACGGTTTATATATAGGTTTTTTCGGCTGTTAGCAAAAAGCCTAGTTTATCGACTACGCGAATATGATCGTCGGAGCTGTGGTAAAGCTTCTCTATGCGGCCAAGCCGCCATTCGGTAGGGGGGAGACAATCGTCATTGATCAAGACACAATCTCCAAGCTGAGACGCTTTTTCTGGTGTTTTCCACCGGTACCTTCTGTGAAAGTCCTTTAAATAATCTTCTTTCCATCGGCGATTGAAAGTCATGATGGAGAATTTTAATTCGTTCCCATCTGTTTAATAAGGAGAGCGCCTCCACGCCTAGCTCAGGTGTGGCCAGAATGGGCGCTCCTTTAAGAAAGTGGCCGGGAGTTAGGGCAGTGATGTCGGAGGGATCTTGCGAGAGAGCTGCGAGAGGCCGTGAGTTGAGAACGGCTTCGATTCTAGTTAACAAGGTCGTGAATTCTTCATAATTGAATTTATAGTTGCCAGCAAGCTTCTTGAAATGAGTTTTGAAGCTTTTTACTGCTGATTCCAATAAACCGCTCCAAATGGTTCCTTGCGGAGCGTATTTTTGGACAATGTCAGGTGAGACTTGTTTCAAGAAATCTACAAACTGTTTTTCTGTAGTTCGTTGTGCTCCGATAAATGTTTTGCCATTATCGCTCATTATTTTTGATGGAAAGCCACGTCGTCCGACGAAGCGAGCAAATGGCGCTAGAAAAACCTCCGTCGTCAGATTAGTACACAGCTCAAGGTGTACTGCTTTTGTCGGGAAACAGACAAAGACAGCCACGTAGCCCTTCATTAGGGTGGGAGATCTTAGCATGGACGCCTTTATCTGAAAAGGCACAGCAAAATCGACACCTGTGGTGGTGAAGGGCAGAGAGAAATTGCAACGTTCAGGTGGAAGTGCTGCCATAATCTGGGTTCGCATTTTCTGCTTATGCATAGTGCAGATCTTGCACATGAAAATGCACTTCTTTATTTGGGGCTTAAGTCGGTGTATATACAACTCTTGGCGAACCATATGTTGCATGAGGCGATGTTGGGCATTGAGCATTAGTATGTGGATATATGCGATGAATAAGGTGGCAAATGGACACCTCTCAGGTATAATTATAGGGTGGCGTTCATTATATGCTAGGCTTGAATTAGCAAGCCGACCATTCGCACGAAGCAGACCTTTCGTGTCTAGAAATTGATTTAATACTAAGAGTGAGCTCTTTTTATCAATCGGCTTCCGTTCTCCTAATAATGATATAAGGGCGATTTTTGCCTTTTGCAAGTCTTGGTGCGTCAAAGTATCGCATTGGGGATAGGTTGCTCCCTTAACTTTATGCTTGAGTCGCTCTATGAATCTGAGCAGATAAGCGACCGCTCTGAGCGCTCGGGGAACGATGAGAATCATTCAAGGATGTCAGTATCATTCAGGGTTGTATGATAAGTGTCGATTTTTCGACTTTTTGGGGAAATTATGTTGCGTATGGGCGATTGTGGCCAAGAATCGGGAGATTCTGTTAACCATTGGGGGCCATTCCACCAGAGGGTGGAGGTGGCGAGATGCAGAGGTTTGCATCCTCTTGTACCTAGATCAGCAGGATTGTCAGCACTGGCTACGTGTCGCCAAGTGGCTGATCCTACTAGGTCAAGTATTTGAGACGTTCTGTTGGAAATATATGTTTTCTGCGCATGTGGTGGTTTTTCCAACCAGGCTAGAACTATTTCGGAATCGGACCATTGATATAACTTGTATTTTGCCATACTCAAGTGGGTCTGTACCATGGAAACTAGCTTGGCTAATAGCAGAGCTCCACAGAGTTCAAGTCGTGGTAGACTTATCGTTTTTACAGGTGCGACTTTTGCTTTTGCCGCCAGTAGGTGGCTTGTGGTTGCAATATCGCTTTGTGTGCGCACATAAATAGTGGCACAATATGAATTTTCAGAGGCGTCACAGAAACCGTGTATTTCCACTTTGTATTCGGGGGAATAGTTTACCCACCGTGGAATTTGTATCTGCGAAATGTCTTTTAGGTTATTAGCAAACGGACCATTTTTCTAAGCGAATAGGCTTCACTTGTTCGTCCCAGTCGGTTCCGTCTAGCCGTAATTCTTGGATCAGGATTTTCGCTTGTATCATAATTGGGAAAGCCATCCTGCGGAGTCGAAAAGTTTCGCCACAGACGTTAAAATTTGTCTTTTTGTTATGGCGGATAATGCGGATATTGACTCTGTAGTATATGAAAACTGGTCAGATATCGCATTCCATTAGATGCCCAGTGTCTTTGTTGTACTTTCCTTTTCAAATATAAGGAATTTAGTATCCAACAAATGGTCCTTAGGAATATTTTTTGAAATATTTGGGTGATTGGCTGTAATCTTTTTTAAAGGAAACCCTGCGGTATTGAGGGCATTTATTACCTGTGATAAGGTATCGTATGCTAGTGGCAGAGAACGTTTATAATAGAGAAGGTTCACGGCGCGAAGAACGTAAAAATATTTTTGGCTAATTTTTGCAACATTGTATTTTTGGTAGAAAACCGAGCAGTGCCGAAAAAATAAGCGAACGATCGCTAATTGTCACCGCTTCCCTTTCCGCTATAACAGCTTTTCCACGAACTTGCGTAAATATGTATGAAGATGTATGAACGTGCATACATATCGATGTAAATTTTTGCGAGCCACGGAAAAATATTTTAGAATTGACAAATATAAATCGACAGCAGCTATGTTGCCACTTTTCTCACTTCTTTCTGCGAAGAAGCATCAGAAAGTTGTTCAATTTATGATTTTTAGCGTTTGCCATCATCGTGAAAAGCCGCTTGTGGGCAAACGCATGCTCGGGGAGATGTGAAGGTGGTCGCTTTTATGAATGAAGCGAGTTTGCCTGTTGAAAGTGCGCTTGCGTTCTTGAATGAAATTGTTCTTGTTGTAAGATTTACTACATTTGGCTGCCATATTGACTTGTGACGCCGCCGATGCTATTTCAGGCATTTGTTGTTTTTGTAGAACAATATTTGTAATTTTTGCGGATGACAGATCTACATGTGAACGCATATATGTATGTATGTTGTGTATGCATTATTTGTGTGGGAATGTCATACGCACATATTTACATGTGTACGCATATAAGTATGTATGATGCCATTTCAAACGATTGCTGTTTTTGTAAAGCAATGTTTGTAGTTTTTGGGGGGTGACATATTTGCATGTGTACGCATATGTATACAAGTATGTAGGTTTGTGTATGCGTTATTTGTGTACCAATGTCATACGCAACAGAGAACGGCTTCCGTTGAGCGCAAAAATGTTCATGCACGATCAATACCCGAACTATCAGCACATTCGGCTCAAGCGCTCAAAATGGCATTCGTGAATATTTTCGCAACTGAGCTAAATTCAGCTCAATTGCGGTAAATTCGTTTGCTTGCTGAGTTTATTCACGCTCGTGTTGAAACAGCTCTACTCAAGAGTTCGCTCATTCGGCTCAACAATGATCGTGTTGAATGAAAACAAAAACACAAAAGAGCAAACTCAACGCCTATGAGCAAACTCAACGCATATGAATAAACTCACTGTGCTTGAATAAAAGCGCCGTCTCCTTAAGCGATTTGCAGCACTTACATACATATGTCTGTTTAAATTTGAAGAATTTTTTGGCAAATATTTTAAAATATTGTTACAGGATTGGCAGTATATATGTAAATCCATTCCAAATAGTGCCATCCTCTTTAATAATTTCAGATAATATATTCCAAACATGGCTCCTTCCCTTATGTCGGGCTGACAATGTGTAGGCGTTTGTACGTATTTTTTCTAAAATATCTTCTTGCTCCATATCGACGGGATGACAAATACATACTAAAATATAAGTTGTGTACCAAATTCTTAGTGCAATGCATGTGACACATAAGCTGATCGCGAACAAAGCATACAAAAACTATATACATACATACCAGGGAACTGCAAAACTCACTTTTTCCTTAAATCAGCTCATACGCAAAAGTTTCTATTCAATTCCAATCACTGAGCGAAAGTGAGCTAAACATTTCGTAAAGTGAGCGAGCATGAGCTAAATATTTCGTGAAGTGAGCAAACGTGAGCAAAGCATTTCGGACCGAAGGCTCACATTGTACGCGAATGAGCGATTCGGCAACATGAGCTGATTTTTACTCAACGCTGTGTTTCGCTCAGTGATTGGACTTGAATAGAAACTTTTGCGTATGAGCTGATTCAAGGAAAAAGTGAGTTTTGCAGTTCTTTGATACGCACATATTTATGTATTATTAATAAGTGATAATATGATTTGAATTCGTGAAAGCGAACATAAACACATATGGTCATGACACATGTGAATGTACATATCTTAGTTTTGAATGATAAAATATACTATTAATGTGAATTTATCACTATTGTAATATATTTAATTTTTTAAATAATATTATTATAAATGTTTGTTATATAAATATGAATATATCTATAGTAATACAAAAAATAATTAAAAAATGGGCTTTATTTTTACATTAACTACGAACATTGCTTTGAAAAAGTAATTCAATTTAAATGTATTCAATTGCACATGTATTCATTAATATGCACAAAAAGAATGCATACGAATACTCATGTTTGCATATAAACGTATAAAAATATAAGCAAAAGAGCGAACATATGTATGTACGTCTGTTAGAGCAATATATAGTTTTGAGCATAATTTTTATTCCACGCACAACTCTGTTCAAGCAAAATGTTAAAATTTCTGCTGCAGAGCTGGCAGTGGCAACGTAAATATTTTTACGTTCTTCGCGCCGTGAACCTTGCGTGAACCTTCTCTATTATAAACGTTCTCTGCTAGTGGAAGACTGTGGCTTCCAGACAGGATATCGTCTACATTTTTTTTTTGTGTTCTTAGCACTTGTGTTGCCAGAGGAAATTCTGACTTTGTGTCTTCTGCCAGTTCGTGAAGTGTACGAATGGCTAAGTATGGAGCACAGTTTACGCCAAAGGTTACTGTTTTTTTATACCCTGAACAGGGTATATTAAGTTTGTCACGAAGCTTGTAACACCCAGAAAGAATCGTCGGAGACCTTATAAAGTATATATATAAATGATCAGTATGTCGAGCTGAGTCGATTTAGCCATGTCCGTATGTCTGTCCGTCCGTCTGTCTGTATATATACGAACTAGTCCCTCAGTTTTTAAGATATCGTTTTGAAATTTTGCAAACGTCATTTTCTCTTCAAGAAGCTGCTCATTGTTCGGAACGGTCGACAAGATATATTCACGAAATTTGGTATATATTAATTCCTAAAGCAACAATGTAATCTCCGAAGAAATTGATCAGATCGGTTAACTATAGCATATAGCTGCCATACAAACTGAACGATCGGTATCAAGTTCTTGTATGGACAACTTTCGCATTTGACAAGATATATTCACGAAATTTGGTATATATTATTTTCTAAAGCGACTATGTAATCTCCGAAGAAAATGTTCAGATCGGTTGACTATAGCATATAGCTACCATACAAACTGAACGGTCGGAATCAAGTTCTTGTATGGACAACTTTCACATTTGACAAGATATATTCACGAAATTTGGTATATATTATTTCCTAAAGCAACAGTGTAATCTCCGAAGAAATTTATCAGATCAGTTAACTATAGCATATAGCTGCCATACAAACTGAACGATCGGTATAAAATGCTTGTATGGACAACTTTCACATTTGAAAAGATATATTCACGAAATTTGGTATATATTATTTTCTAAAGCAACAATGTAATCTCCGAAGAAAATGTTCAGATCGGTTGACTATAGCATATAGCTGCCATACAAACTGAACACATAGTTACTAACAGAAATGCACCTGTGAAGGGTATTTAACGAAGTTAACGTTTTTTCTTGATTTAATTTAAAGTCGCGTAGTGGACTATTGGCAGATTTTCGGAAAATAATTCGCTGAAAATCTTGATCGTCTTTATGTACGACTATTTGTCGATACATTTTTTCGAAATCCCCATTGAATACGTATTTGTATATACGCCAATTTACTATGAGGAGCATTAAATCTGTTTGGAGTGTGGGTCCCGCAAATAGAATATCATTAAGGGAATTCCCCGAGCTTGTGGTTCTTGAGGCATTGAAGACAACTCTGACCTTTGTTGTTTTTTTGTCAGGCTTTACTACTGCATGATGTGGCAAGTAGAATGAGTAATATTTGCCTTTTATGATTTTTTCACATGGGCTTACTTCCTCCATGTGATCAAAATGAAGGTATTCTTCTAAGACATCATCGTAATCTTGTTTCAGCTCACCTTTTCTAAGTAGGTTTTTTTCCATACTTAGAAACTGCTGTATTGCAGAGGTGTGAGAGTGACCTAAGGCGAGTGTGTCTGGAAATTGTTGTTTTAGTGGTAGTCGTACGACATACCGACCATTAGCTGATCTAGTAGTTATGGCTTTATAAAAGTATTCACAATACTGATCTTCTGGTGTTGCGATCGAAATGGGGGGGAGCTCTTCTAACTCCCAAAATTTCCTTAATTGTGAATTAAGGTATTCGTTGCATATTTCTTCAACTTCAGTTGTATTGGTAGAAACTGTTTCAGTAACTAGTCCACTTAGTATCCAACCGAAGATAGTGTTTTGAGCTAGAAGGGTGTTTGAGATTTTTTCAACTCCTTCTAGTATAATTTGCGGTATAAGGTCGCTGCCTATTAGGATGTCTATTTGAACTGGCGTGTTGCAGCTGGGATCTGCTAGAGTCAGGTGTGAAATCTTATCCCAATGCTTGCTTTTTATTTAATAGCTTGGAAGCATGTTTGTTAGTTGCGGTAAGACAATAGCATTTGCTTGAATGCGCTTATCCGCTTGGGGGGAAATTAGGGTAATGGGGCATATTTTGTTAGAGTTTTGTACTACTCTTCCGCCCATTCCCGAAATTTCAAATTTTACTTGCCTTGTTGGCAATTTTAATTTATTTTGTGCCTTAGACGCTATAAAGGATCGTTGTGATCCTTGGTCTATTAAGGCTCTAAGTTTAAACAGTTCTCCTCTGTGTTCAATGAAGACAACTGCTGTTGGTAGTAATACCTTACTTTGACTCTCGCTCCCAGTTGTCTGTGGGAACATTTTGTGTCGATAGAACCGACAAACAATTTAAAACAGTGGATTCTAATTTTATGAATTCTTCACTTGTTTCTTTTTGGGTTTTAGGCAAGTTCATGAGTATCGTTACTTGCTTGTCGACCAATATTCTTTTGTTTTCATATCTTGCTTTCAGAGTTTCCCAAGCCAAATTGAAATTGTCATCACTTAATGTGAACTGTTTTACTATTACGCCTGCTTGACCTTTTGTTTTGTATCGGAGATGATACAACTTTTG
Organism: Bactrocera neohumeralis; assembly: GCF_024586455.1. NCBI lineage: Eukaryota > Metazoa > Arthropoda > Insecta > Diptera > Tephritidae > Bactrocera > Bactrocera neohumeralis. The sequence continues at coordinate 7,438,457 of NW_026089623.1, forward strand.
CGCAACTTTTGGATGGTTTATGTACACGGCAGTAAACATGTCCCGGAAGGACGGCCATTGTTCATAACCTCCATGAAATATTTCTGTATCGCATGCTGGCACTTTGAGGTGAATGTCAGAACTTGCTTCTACTCTCGAATGGAGAGTAGGTGCGATTAATTTAATAAGTTTTAGTTGATCTGCGATCATAATTTTTGTGTCTTCATACTGGTCTAAGCAGTTTTAAAATTTGGCGTAAGCAGAAGATTTAAAGTTTTCTGGTAGATCTGACTCGTCAGTATCTACAATTGCGTCATATGCAGCCTGGAGACGTGTCCAGAAATTTTCAATCGTTTGGCTTTTTATTTCTAGCGCCGATTCAGAATTGTCTTGAATCGGCGAAGAGGCAAATCGACTGCAGTATTTTAATAGACAGTCACTCTCAGAAATGAATTTAGAGTATGATATGTCTTTCCCCCTCTTTTGTTTTGTAGCACCTTGCTTAGAGCGTGTAGCTTCTGCAGGTGTACATGGACTCTTATCGTCAGAAATCATTTTTGGAATTTTTAAGAATTGAGATGTGTTAGATTCTTTTGAATCTATATTCATTTAGAAAATGTAAATAAGTAAAAAATGTGTATATATTTTCTTTCAGTGTATACTGAGAACTTTATCAACAGAAAACTCTTTTAGGTAAATAAGAGTTTTTTATTTTCGATAAAATTAATTAAATCCGCGTTTATAGCTTTTGTTACTCGCCGTTGTATTTACTTGCGTTTATGTTTATTATTATAATATAAATTATGTAATATAATTTATTACAATACTATATAATAATAATATTATAATAATACTAGCAGACCCGGTCACGCGTTGCTGTGGCTAAGTGATTCAAGAAGCATTTGAAAGACAAAATTTAGCACAAATTAACATTATAATTTTTATAACATATTTAATAAATACTTTGAATATTTTTATTTGATATGTATACTCTAAATGTCTTTAATCGTAATAAGTCACAGTTAATGTTCAATGAAGCGCCAATCGATGTACAATATTTTTGATCAATCGATCCTTTGTTAATACAAATAAACTTGATGGTCTTCCTACTCGTGAACACGCCACGTATAATTGCCCATGGGAGAAACATGCATTTTCCAAGTCTAATCCGCAAATAGACATTGTTTGGCCTTGAGATTTATTTATAGTCATCGCGAAAGCTAAACGAATGGGAAACTGTAGTCTTTTAAATGGTATGGGAGAATCGGATGGTATCATCGGAATACGTGGTAACAAAACAATTTCTCCTTTAAACTTTCCTGTCAAAATAGTTGCTTCAAGAACGTTTCCAGTAATTCTTTTGATCACCAAACGTGTGCCGTTGCATAGTTTAGGAGGGTTTAAATTACGCAATAATCGGTGATCCAATTTTCAATCGTAGATTGTGTGGTGGCATTCCTGATATGTTTAAAGAATTTTAAAATTCAATTGGGAAATTCCCTGCCTCGTTTTCTTCTACAGTAGCATCGATAGACTTAAATGACATTAAATCACCTGGTAATAATTGTTGTATCTGGTAGTTAATAAGATCAACATCAACATTTTTCGTTGTTAAAATTGCACGATTACTAAACCAGTCATGAATTAAAGAGTTATTTAGTATATCTGGGATCAGTTCATTTTTAGTTTGAACAACAGTACAGAAATTATCTGGCAATCTAATATGTTGAGTATCTTGATGAAATTATAATGTATTTCACCGTTTCCAAGATCCAGTAATTGTTTAGAAAATGCTTGTGCTGTTGGATCATTTTGGAGTTGTACTCGCATGTTTTTTGTCAATCTGAGTGTTTCAACATTTCTCCATAAAATTTATTGTTTTAGACATGCATTAACTTCATCTGCAAAAGTAGATCGAGGAATAACTGGCAACGTTTGCCGAAAATCACCAGAGAGTAATAAAATAGTACCACCGAAAAGTCTGTCACTATTGTTTAAATCCTGCATAGTCCTATTAAATGCTTCCAGCGAATGCTTATGAGCCATAGTACACTCATCCCAAATTATGATAGAAGTCTTCCGTAACATTGCTGCCATTCCGATTCTTTTTTTGATATTACACATTGCATTTGGATTGTTATGAATATCCAATGATAGCTTGAAAGCAGAATGTGTTGTCCGCCCACCATCCAACAAAGTAGCAGCTATGCCTGATGATGCAACTGCTAATGCAATTTTATGTTGTGACCGTAGTTTCGCAAGAATGAAAGATAACAAATATGTTTTACCGGTCCGACCTGGTGCATCTAAATAGAAAAAACCGTCTTGTTTGGCATTAACAGCCAACATAATTCGATTGCATATGCTCTTCTGCTCTTCATTTAATAATAGTTCATTGTTAGTAACAAATGTATTTAAATCAGGATTATTAAATTGTTCTTCTCGCTGCAAATCACTGTTTACTAAGTCTGTAGCTGGGCTATCGGGCGATGGAATGCCATAAAGACTAAGTGGTAAACTTGAGATCATAATACATAAATCTGCTATCATTAATAATACTTCGTTATACATATCTTGTGTGAAGTCTAAGTACAGTATAAAGTCGTCCCAGTGTCTTAGCTTTAAATATAAATATTGAAGGATGTCGTTCTCCTTTTTTACGTGGTTGACATTTTTTAGCTGACGTGTTCCATGTAAAATAGCATGGAATATCAGTGTATAATAGTGTTTTTGCGAATTGACCATACATATCAGTTTTCTGACAAAGAGTGAAAAATTCGGTTAGTGTCGTTTTTGGTGGTTCACATGCTCTTTGAAGAATATTTTCTTCCGTGAAATATACACGTTGTCCATTTTCAAGATGCACTGCAAGATGTTGGATAGCAGGGTTCTCTATGGTGTATGGGGAAGCTAAGTATGCGCCATATAGCTTCATTGCTGCTAATGTATCTATCCATTTGGTAGCGTGTTATTTCATCATTTTCGTATATAGTTTGTACTCCAAATACGGCCAAATCACTGCCCTTATGATTGTCAATTTCTAATTGGTTAGAATTTGAAGTTCTCATTTTATATGTATGACCACCCTTATCAGCGTTTCCGCGGCGATACAATGGATAACCATCAATATCAGTAATGGTATCATTTGTGAATTTCTTAGGAAAATTTTTCTTTCATTTTCCATGCATGGTGATGTCATGTTAAACGCTCCACACGATCCATGAATCTTAGGAAAATTTTTCTTACATTTCCCATTTTCCATGCATGGTGATGTCATGTTTAACGCTCCACACGATCCATGAATCATATGACTTGTAACAATATTAAGTAATTCTTGATCAATTGAAGACTCTGGAATTTCGGCTGAAATAATTTGATCAATTTCCTCTTGACGAATTTTATCTTCAAACCAAATGAAAATGTGAGCATGAGGTAAGCCTCGTTTCTGCCACTCAATTGAATATAACCAACAACACGTTTTGCCAAAAACTGAATATTTTGTTATAAAATCAATCAAAGCTTTCAACTTTTGTTTAAACACTCGTGCAGTAATATCGTGACGATGTATTGATTGTTGACCTGGTAATAGTAAAGATTGGATTTCCTCCCAATTTGGATTACCCGTAAATGTTATAAATAAATCTGGACGACCGTTATGACGTACATTAGTCATTGCATCCTGTATATATTCTTGCATTTTCCGTGGGCTACCTATGTAGCTGGAAGGTAAAATAACAGCAGTGCCAATTTCATTTGAGTTTAAATTTCCATCGACGTTTCCAACAATAGCATCTCGTAAGTGAATGTAATCCTCTGATCGTAGTTTAGCTTGGTTGAACCGAATGAATCGCAAACGTTCGCTTTCAATTTTAGCAAACATATCCACAACGTATTGATGATACAATTGACGATATCGAAAGATATACATAATTGTCTTGATTGTGTCTAATCATTAATCGATACGAATAGTAGTTCATTGAACTAACTTTTTTATTTAATTCTTTACCATTGAATGGATCACACTGTTTAATGTTGATATGATATCCATCTTGTCCTTGTCAGAATATCAGAAATTCTACTTACTAAATTATCTCGGCGTGTAATTCTTATGGATCTGTTATCAACTGGATCACCGACCATAATAATAGCAACTTCATCAACGGTTGGTGCATTGAATCTCCCGGCGTGTTCTCCCACAGGCACTTTACCCGCTTTAATGACAATTTGAAAATTGTCACTTTTTAATTGTGGTGACACTCTTTTAAACAATTGAACCAATTGATTACACAGTACAACAGCTAATCTGGGGGGTGAGAAATTCCAAGTCAGGGTGATGGTACTAGGTCAGTATAGTAAAACCCTCAAAGGGTCATAAAAAAACTGACACAAACGAACGCCAAACCTTTAAGGGTTTTACAATACTGACGTAGTACCATCACCCTGACTTGGAATTTCTCACCCCCAGACAATAAACCCAAAAATGTTCCACAGTGTTATTGTTCTTCAAAAATAATTCTAACGACAATATAATTGCTCTCTCTTCTGCTTGTTCAATCAAATTATACTGGCATCGAGTTGTTACACGTTCTTCGCAATTGCCCATAAAATAAATCTGAACAAATTTTGGATCTTCATTAGGCATCGGCATCAATGATCCAATTTTATGGTATACCTGGCCTTGAATTTTGAATGTTGTTTCAAAATTACGACCATAAGATGACAAATCACAAACTTTGGATGCTCCAAACGTCGTCATTTGGAAGCACGAATTAAATTTTCGTGTCTTACGCAAAAATAATTTTGATTCATTTGAAATGCCAGAAAGAAGGGATTTCAAAGTTTCAGGTGGAGTAGGAAGTGGTGGCAATACAACTTTTCCTGAAGCGCAACACATGCCGGGTGTTTCGTTGTGAAATTTAACGCCTGATAATAATAGCATATTTTGTCCATCGCACCAATAGTGACTTTAGAATCAGTCGAGTAATTGATGTCTGGTTCGTAATTAAATGCAAGACGAACAAATGCTCGACGTGTTACTGCGCGGTTGGTCCGATGATTTTCTCGGTTTTGTTTTCTAAATGAATCTATGTGTTATTGACGTGTCACCCTGGCTCTCAATGCATTTTCTTGTCGACGATTATCACGCTGTTATCGTGATTCTCGTGCACGAATTTCAGCTGTACGAATTCTTTGAGCTGCATTTCTTTCTGCTCTCTGTTCGACTGATTCATGAGCTCTTTCAACACGTGCACGTCGAGTCTCTTTGCTACGGGCGTTAAGGTTAGATTTTTTAGGTGGCATTTTACTAAAAATAGTATTTGAATTTTTTATGTTAATGAATTTCACTGTTCTCTCATTTTGTAGATTATATATTGGGTTGTATTTATGTAAGTGTAAATTAGAAGTAAAACAAAATGTTAATTATAAAGATTTGAATTATTTCGGATAAAAATTTAATTTAATTGGGAATTTCCACCTGTGTGTTCCAGCACCGGTTAGCAAATAAACCGGTGTAGAATCTGAAATTTTGAATTTCAGTTAAACGAAAAGGTCTCCACTTATTGTAGTTGGTGCTTTTATTGTGGGTTGTTTTCCAATTGGAGAAATAATACCCAGCTGTTCGCATAGGGTTGCAAAGTCTTTAAGTTTTTTTGTTAGTTTTTTCAATGATATCCTAAATAACTAAATATATGTGTATGTTTATATGTATGTATGTTGGCTATTGTTTTAACGTATATTGTGTGACCTTGGGTTTGATTTAATGTGCGTACATTTACAAACAGTTGCTAAAATGTATTCTAAGAACCCGAGGGTTATCATATGCAAACATCCTATCCTTAGTAATGTTTGTGTTATTGTCTGTTGAATGCTATTGTTTTGCATGACAATGCATTTTAAGTATTTGTCTGTTTCTGTATATGCGTATGTATGTTCAATATATTTGAACATATATAAGTATATATGTTGAAGCATGCTGGTCGTTCATTGGCATGGTAATAGCGCATCGAGTTTCGGCTTTGTTCACTAAGTTCTAAAACGCAACTGAACTCATCATTCCTTCTTCTTTCTGTGCTTACCACCGAACCACACTCGGCGACAGCGTCACCACGATGGCGCCCCGCTAAAGCGGTACTTCCCAAAGCGACAACATGCAGACAACCAATCACAGTACAATCAACGGCTGATGCAATTATGAGGAACTTAGTCTTCTAATGAAATTCCCTAAACTGTATACACATACACTCACACACGCATACCAATATCCACACACTGTTAGGGTGCGCCGACACGGCCATCCTGACCAATACACGACCTCGTGCTATTTTACCAAAGATGCTTTGTTACCAATTAGCCAACTTATGAAGTTTATTCAATTATAACTTCTAAACTATCATTATATATCATTATATTATCATTAACCATTCAGGTTTCACATTATGTTACCTAATGCGCCACACGCCATGATTAAAACAGTTGTTTTGCACTTGTGCTTACATTATAATTACAGATTCCATTATTATTACAATTTTCATTATTAGCCCTGAAGTCACCTGTACTGTCTCTTTGAACTTTCAACTATCCCTTATTACTGTCTCTTTCAACAGTGTCTTTCTAAACTTCTTCATTACTGTCTCTTTCAACAATGTCTTTTTCAACTTCTTCATTACTGTCTCTTTCAACAGTGTCTTTTTCAACTTTCTTTATTAGTGTCTCGTACCGATTCTCTTTCGTTTGGGCTAAGCCTATATGGTCTTCTTTGAACAATTTTTCTTGGGTTTACTAATTCAATTTTCATTTCACCCGGAATAACTCTACTCGAAGGAATTCCCTTAATAAAAGATTTTGAATATTTTTCCAATAAATTTTGTAATTTATCTCTATCCTCCCCAACAAGATCAGTATTTAATTCACAAAATTTCTCATCATTTGAACAATAGCTTACAGTTTTTGATCTAATAATTTCAAATTTTCCTGGTGATATTATAACATTAAACCCAGGGGACAGTACTTCTCAACCAATAATAATATCATTTTTCAAATATTCATTGTCTAAAACATGAAACAAAACTTCAATATAGTGTGGACTAATTTTTACGTTGCTAAGTACATATCTACAATGTGCTACATATGCCGTCACTACCAATACCCTTTAACATCACAACATTGTTAATTCTCTTACCAACTAATTTGATACTTATCTTTTGTTTTATTAATGAACATTCCGCTCCAGAGTCGAATGTTGTTATAGACGTCTGACCATGATGAATCATCTCTCCTTTGGGCTCAACAACTTCGCATAGCTCCACTCTTTTCGTTTGGTGTGTATTCTTGACCTTATCCATTTTGAACTTACTGCAATGTGTTGAAATATGACCAAGTTCACCACACTTAAAGCAGGTTACATTCCCTTTTTTGCTGGTGGCCAAATGCACTCCTTCCGCTACTATTCATAACATGAGACAAGGGATGATCTTGATGCTGTATAGCTCGACATTAAATCATCTTGTGGCCTAATCTTCCACAGAAATGACATTTGATTGTTGAAAGTTTCGGACGCTTTATGTCAGGTGAAGACATTTCTTCTTGCAGATTTTTCTTCCTTTTGGTAAACGTGAATGCTTTAAGCTCGGTTTGTAATTGACTTCTGGTGCGCATATTTGAAGTAAAGGTTAGGTGCTGCGATCTGTTATCAACATGAACCATCTTCAAAAGATTCACAAAAACTGCAATTTCCTCCACGTCCATGTCGCGCCATTTTGTGATAAGTGACGTCATCATACGACTACCATAATTGGAGAGGCATTCGCCATCGGTCGGACAATTAGCTAACATTGACAGAAGCATTGCCGCTGGCGTTTCTACACTGCCAAAAGGCTGCATGAAAAGTTCTTTAAATTCGTCCCAAGTTATGTCAGGATAACATATTTGAGAAGGCCACTGCGACGCACTGCCTTCCAACGATGCACTCAAGGCCATCACCAACGCGCTGCATTTTACGGTATTTTCTGCCAAAATTATACTTGATGTAAAACACCACGCCGACACTCCGGCGCCATCAAGGTCCGCGTTGATTCTTGAAAGCACAATTGTTTTCTTTTTATCCGCTGCCCCGGGCGTCGACGACCGAACGGCCCTGACAAGTTCGATCAAATTTTTGTTTTTCATCTCCACTACAATTCGCCATGGCCCATCCAATCCGCCAGGTAGCGAGCCGGATCCCACTTCTGATGTTGAAGCATGCTGGTCGTTCATTGGCATGGTATTAGCGCAGCGAGTTTCGGCCTTGTTCCCTGAGTTCTAAAACGCAACTGAACTCATCATTCCTTCTTTTTTCTGTGCTTACCACCGAACCACACTCGGCGACAGCATCACCACGCTGGCGCCCCGCTAAAACGGTACTTCCCAAAGCGACAACATGCAGACAACCAATCACAGTACAATCAACGGCTGATGCAATTATGAGGAACTTAGTCTTCTAATGAAATTCCCTAAACTGTATACACATACACTCACACCAATATCCACACACTGTTAGGGTGCGCCGACATATATTTAATATTAGTGGACTGTATGTATGTGTGTATTGCAGCATATTGTTTATTGCTGCTTGACATGGGGTTGTTTTCAAGTGTTTCAGCTGTTTTCAAGGTGATGTCAGCCTTTATTTTCACGAGGACACTAACCAGCTGTGCAGCGGCACCTTCCCCATTAAGAGGCCGGACATTCCAGGTGCATGCCCTTAATTCGTAGTCCTTATTTCGTTTGCCACGATTGTCATCAAAACGGGGGTCGAAAAACTACCAACCGGATCGATCATGTTGTGATAGACGGAAGACACGTCTCCAGTGTTTTAGATGTGCGTACGCTCTGATGTCCTAACATCGACTCGGACCACTATCTTGTTGCAGCCAAGATTCGCACCCGCCTCTGGCAGCGAAAAACGCACGCAAACAAACACAAGGAAGGTTCGACGTCGAGAAGCTGCAATCACAACAGACAGCCGAACGATTTTCTACTCGGCTTGCACTCCTGCTCTCTGAGATCACTAGTCAACAACTCGGTATAAGGGAACTGTGGGACGGCATTTCAAACTCCTTACGTACAGCTGCTACCGAAACCATTGGTTTTCGGAAAGTACAAAAGAACAGCTGGTACGACGAGGATTGCCGTGTCGTAGCGGAGAGAAACCGGTTGCCTACCTCGCAACGTTACGATCGACCACAACACGTGCGGGATGGGATAGATACCGAGAGGTGAAGAGGGAAGCGAGACGCATTTGCAGACACAAAAAGAAAGAGGCAGAAATGTGTGAGTACGAAGTTGATAAGCTGGCCGACAGGGGTAATGCTCGAAAATTGGACGAAAAAATGCGTTGGCTTACAGAAGGTTTCAAGACCGGAGCATATCTTGTTGAACCCCCAAAGGTGATCTAGTCACCGATGCCCAGAGCATACTTAAATTATGGAGGGAACACTTCTCCAGCCTGCTGAATGGCAGTGAACGCACAACGCCAGGATGAAGGCGACGATGGAGCCGACGTTCCATTGCCCGACCATGAAGAAGTTCGAATAGCAATTACCCGCCTGAAGAACAACAAAGCGGGGGGGCCGATGAATTGTCGGCCGAGCTATTCAAACACGACGGCGAAGAACTGATAAGGAGCATGCATCAGCTTCTTTGTAAACTATGGTCTGACAAAAGCATGCCCAACGATTGGAATTTAAGTGTGCTATGCCCAATCCGTAAAAAAGGTGACCCCTCAATCTGCGCCAACTACCGTAGGATTAGCCTCCTCAACATCGCATATGAGGTTCTATCGAGCGTATTGTGTGAAAGATTAAAGCCCACCGTCAACAAACTGATTGGACCTTTTCAGTGTGGCTTCAGACTTGGCAAATCAACAATCGACCAGATATTCACCATGCGCCAAATCTTGGAAAAGACCAGTGAAAGGAAAATCGACACACGCCACCTCTTCGTCGATTTCAAAGCTGCTTTCGACAGCACGAATAGGAGCTGCCTTTATGCCGCGATGTCTGAATTTGGTATCCCCGCAAAACTAATACGGCTGTGTAAACTGACGTTGAGTAACACGAAAAGCTCCGTCAGGATCGGGAAGTACCTCTCCGCGCCGTTCGATACCAAACGAAGTTTCAGACAAGCGAGTCCCTATCGTGCGACTTCTTTAATCTGCTGCTGGAGAAAATAGTTCGAGCTGCTTAACTAAATAGAGAAGGTACCATCTTCTATAAGAGTTCTGCTTTCTCCAGGCTGGACAAGGAAGCACAGAAAATGGGTCTGGCAGTGAACGAGGGCAAGACGAAATATTTCCTGTCATCAAACAAACAGTCATCGCACTTGCGACTTGGCTCTCACGTCACTGTTGACAGTCATAACTTTGAAGTTGTAGATAATTTCGTCTACTTAGGAACCAGCGTAAACACCACCAACAATGTCAGTCTGGAAATCCTACGCAGGATTGCTCTTGCCAACAAGTTCTACTTTGGACTGAGTAGGCAATTGAAAAGTAAAGTCCTCTCTCGACGAACAAAAGCTAAACTCTATAAGTCGCTCATAATTCCCGTCCTGCTATATGGTGCAACCGATGAGTCGACGTTACGAGTTTTCGAGAGAAAAGTTCTGCGAAAGATTTATGGTCTCTTGCGCATTGGCCACGGCGAATATCGCATTCGATGGAACGATGAGCTGTACGAGATACACGACGACTCCAGCTCTAAAAGTATTCGACGCAGTACCCGCCGGGAGAAGCAGAAGAAGACCTCCACTCCGTTGGAAGGACCAAGTGGAGAAGGACCTGGCTTCGCTTGGAATATCCAATTGGCGCCACGCAGCGAAAAGAAGAAATGACTGGCGCGCTGTTGTTAACTCGGCTATAATCGCGTAAGCGGTGTCTACGCCAATTAAGAAGAAGAAGAAGATTTAGTAGAATTTCGGCTTTGCTGATAAGTAAGCATGTTCAATGATATTTGAACATATTGCCGAGGGAAAGAAAAGATTATCTAAAATTTGTGGACTGTATATGTTTTCATGATCTTAAATATTACCAATTTCTTAACTTATCTTATTTAAGAAAACGAACATGTTCATTTTTGAACACAATGTTTTACGTTTAATTTAAGTTTACATTCGTAAATTTGTAATTTAATTAAACTTATTTGTGCCCTTCTCTTTATGTGCTTATACGCTGTGCATAACACTTTTCCAATTGGAAAATAACCGTAGGTTAATGTCGTTGCTAAATTTTACATCTTGATACGTGTTGAAAAAGCGGCATATTTATGCAAAACCAGGTCTTTATTAAATAGTTTTTCATTAAACATGATATAAATAAATGGATACATGCATCTCCTAAATAGAAATAGTTATTCCTGCATACACACCACCTGTGGCCATCGAATGACATCCACATAGGGTATTGTAGTGAACTACCTGCCGCATGCAACACTTCGCTGTTGGTATTTAATTTTGATAAGCTATCCTATCATCTAAGTTGGACCAAATTACATGTATGTATATGCCAACTTTCATGAATATCAGTTGACTCGTTTTTGAGTTCATTCGAAACATACACACGGACACTGGATTTTTATATATTAAGATTAGTATTTGCTTAATAAAAATCCATTTATGTTTTACAGATAAGTTATCACGTGACGCAAGAATGTAAAATATTGCGCGTGGCCTGAGTCAGCAACAAGTAGCGCACTCAGAATTATGAACGGAAACAACAAGTTTTGAGTTACATCCAAGTTGCGCGTGGAGTGAGTCAGCAATTTTACGTTCTCACGTCTGCCAATACCATCAGCTCATATTCATGCTTACGCCTGCAAATACCAGCTCACAATACCACAACTGCTTCGCAGCAGCGGCGGCAGCAACAGCAACGGGTAGTTTGTAATTAGAAAGTTAGTTTAGTTTCTTGTTTGGTGCTCTTCGAGCTGGACGCGCTCCACTCGAATTAATAAAGGGTTAATAAAACAAAAGTGGCATATTTTAATAATTGGCGCCCAACGTGGGGCTGTGTTTACGCAAAGTAGTTTGTCGGTGTCGGTTAAAAACGAGCAACTACAATCAACCAGCTGCCACAAACAATCAGGATTATGCCGCTGAAAGTCGATCGAATCAAGGACCAGCCAGCAACTGCAATCAACCAGCTATCATAAACGAGCAGCAGCTATTCCATTGGTGGATCGGGACAGGAGGAAGATCGAAGCAGCCGGCAATCATGAATTTAATGTAAGTTGAGAAACTCGAATTTCAATTTTAGAATCAAAGATCTAAACATTGAAGGTACTTCTTGTTAAAAAATAAAATATATTAAGAAAGTGAAATTTAAACTGTAATAGTTTACGGTGCATCCGGTATTTATTTCGTGGAAATAGTAATAACTTTTTCAATGATTAATTGAGGAATAGTGAAGAGTATTGGTTACACGGTATATGAATAGGCCAACCGTCAACTTAATTGACTTAGTCTCTAGCTTTGAAAATATTAAATTATCAGAAGAAGAAGAAGTCAAAATGAACGAAACCCAGCTTACACAGATAGTGAACGCGGCGGTCAGTGCTGCTTTAGGGGTGCAGAGGCGGGAGTTTGAGAATAGGCTTAAGGTCATGCAGGACCAAATTGATAACGTATCCCAAAAACCCACTATAACGACTTACGAAAAAATTAAGATAGTAGCGGGTAGAACCTGCGAAGAATCGCTGGAAGTTGTAAAGTCTCCACCCGAATTTTCCGGTCAAACCGAAGGTTATGTGTCCTGGCGTGAGGCGGCATATAACGCATATGAGATTTTTAAGGACTACGATGGTAGCTCACGGCACTACCAAGCCGTTACCATTATAAGAAATAAAATTCGAGGCGCTGCCGATGCGCTTTTATCGTCGTTTAGCACTGTCTTAAATTTTAACGCTATTATAGCCTGCTTAGACTTCACTTACTCCGATAAGCGGCCGATCTACTTAGTCGAGCAGGAATTGTCGACGTTGAGGCAGGGCTCTTCCACTGTGCTCGAATTTTATGATGAGGTTGAGAAAAAACTCTCCTTACTTGCTAATAAAACCAAAATGTCTCAAGAAGAAAGTATTGCAGGCGCAATTAACGAGAAATATAGGGCCAACGCTCTTAGAGTGTTCATTTCTGGGTTAAGGAAGCCCCTTTGCGATATTCTCTTAGCATCGCAACCTAGTGACTTACCATCCGCCCTGGCACTCGCTCAGGAAGTCGATGCGAATCATGAACGTTACATTTTCGCAGCAAGCTTTGCAAATAGAGCATCTGATGTGACCAAAAAAGCAGAGAGCAGCCAAAGGGGAAAAGATAACAATAATCAAAACATGCTAAATAGAACAAATTCGGATAATCAGAAAAACCCTCATTTCGTAAGGCAACACCGGGGTGATAACCAAAATAATGGCCAATACCGCCAACAAAATTTTCAGCAGAACCGTCAAACAGGATATCGGAACTTTCAGCCGCGACAGGAACCAATGGATGTGGATCCTTCATATTCTCGCCTACGGCAATTTAAAAGTAACGTAAGAGACGACGGTGGTCAAAAGCGTCAGGCAGCCTCAGACCGTCGAACAGGACCAAAACTACAAAGGGTAAAAAATTTGAAGGAAGATCGAAATACCGAGTTAAGCTCAGACTCTTACGAGGAGCTATCTGAGCCAGTTGTTGAGGACCTAGAGGCAGAAGAAGTGAATTTTTTAGGGGTAAGTCCCTCCTGCTCTGGATTTCTAAGTCACTAGGTGGGCGGGAGGTAAAGTTTCTTGTCGACACGGGTGCCTCCAAAAACTACATCAGGCCTCTAGAGGGCCTAAAAGGAGTGAAGCCTGTTGATAAGGAATTCACGGTGAAATTCATTCATGAATTCACCAATATTGGAAAAAAATGCAAGGTACACTTGTTTGGGGTGGTATCTGAATTTTTCGTCCTGCCAAACCTAACTTTCTTTGATGGAATAGTAGGTTTGGACTTGCTGAACAATGTTCAAGCCAATATTAATTTGAAAAACAAAATTATCGAATACAACTCTGGTAAGGAAATTATTCATTTTCTCCAGGGTCAAGATGTTAGTCATCTCCAGCTCCATACCGAGTCAGTCCCGGTGAGCATAAAAGGGGAATTTAATGATATGTTAGAGCGCGTTTCAGGAGTTTTTGCTGACCCAAACGAGAAACTACCATACAACACTAATATTGTGGCCACAATCCGTACTAGGGATAATGAGCCGACTTACGCAAGGTTCTACCCATACCCAATGGGAGTCGCTGATTTTGTAAAAACAGAGATACAGGATCTCCTCCAAAATGATATTATCCGACGTTCGCGGTCGCCATACAACAATCCCATTAGGGTTGTAGACAAAAAGGGTTTCGATGAGATCGGAGTTAAAAGGAAAAGATTAGTAATTGATTTCCGAAAATTGAACGAGAAACCATAGAAGACTCATATCCCATACCAAACGTAGGGGTAATATTTTCAAACTTGGGAAAAGCCCAGCTCTTCACAACCTTGGACCTTAAGTCGGGGTTTCATCAAATTGAGCTCGCCGAACGTGATCGCGAAAAACCGCTTTCTCTGTGTGTAATGGGAAGTACGAATTCTGCCGTCTTCCCTTTGGCCTTAAGAATGCACCTAGCATTTTTCAGAGGGCAATAGCTGACGTTCTTAGGGAACACATTGGCAAGTACTGCTTTGTTTATATTGATGATGTGATAATTTTTTCACAAAACAAGGAAGACCACTTGAAGCACGTAGAGGCTATTTTAGTGAGTTTGCTTGAAGCAAATATGAGGGTTTCTGTTGAGAAATCAAAATTTTTTAAGGCAGAACTTGAATACCTCGGTTTTCTAATATCAAAAGGAGGAATAAAAATATGCCCGCAGAAAATTGAAGCAATCCAAAACTTCCCACAGCCAACAACATTGAGAGGTGTTAGGTCCTTTTTAGGAATGGCTGGGTATTACAGATGCTTCGTTCGTGACTATGCAAAAATTGCTAACCAATAACTAGTATCCTTAGGGGCGAATTTGGTAAAGTGTCGGCCTCTCAATCAAAAAAAATTGAAATATCATTTGACCAGGAACAAGTGAATGCATTTAATAAATTGAAGAGTATACTTACATCAGAAGATGTTATGCTGGCCTATCCGGACTTTAGAAAGGCTTCCGACCTAACCACTGATGCTTCTTCACACGCCCTAGGTGCGGTCCTTTCTCAAGGGGGGAGACCGATTACAATGATTTCCAGAACCCTTAACAAAAAGGAAGAACACTTTGCAACAAACGAGCGAGAGCTTCTGGCAATCGTATGGGCTCTAAAAACCCTTACACATTATTTGTTCGGCGTTAGGGAATTAAACATTTACACAGATCATCAACCCCTAACCTTCGCAGTGTCTGATCGTAACCCGAACCCAAAAATAAAGCGACGGAAAGCTTTCATTGAAGGATATAATGCCAAACTGCACTATAAACCAGGAAAAGATAATTTAGTAGCTGATGCTTTATCACGCCAGTTTATAAACGCACTAGATCCAGAACCTGAATCGGATGCTGCCACTATTCATAGCGAACAGTCTCTTACTTATACGGTGGAAACAGTTTCAAAACCAGTAAATGTCTATAAAAACCAACTAATTTTGGAATCTGGCTTACATCCGGACAAAAGGACATTTGTTATTTTTGGAAATAAGTTACACCATATTCTCACGTTTCCTGATAATGGGAGTTTGTTTAAAATGTTATCAGAGGTGGTAAAATCTGACGTGGTCAACGGCATTCACTGCGAGCTACCTCTGCTGGCGCAAATCCAAAACTGGCTAGGGAGTACTTTCCCAAATACAAGATTCCGTCACACAACTAAATTTGTCACGGACATTTTTGATCATAACGAACAAATTGAAATAATCACGCAAGAACATAATAGAGCCCATCGTGCCTCTCAAGAAAATGTTAAACAAATTCTTGAAGATTATTTTTTTCCGAGAATGGAGAAAAAAGCTAAGGAGGTGGCGTCTAATTGTAAAGTCTGCATTAAAGCTAAATATGTCAGACATCCGGTAAAGCATCCCATAGGAAAAACACCCATTCCATCTTTTCCCGGTGAATTTCTCCATATTGAAATATTCTGTACTAATGCCACATATTTCCTTACTTGTGTGGAGAAGCTATCCAAGTTTGCAGTAGTGCAACCAATCCCTTCACGAACCATAATCGATATTAAGCCGCGTATTCTGCAACTGGTCAATATGTTCGCAGGAACCAAAATTATTTTCTGCGATAATGAAAAATCATTAAACTCAAATACAATAAGGTCGTGCCCTAGAGACCTTTTAGACATTGAAATTGTGAATGCTCCTCCTCTGCATAGTACTTCTAATGGACAGGTGGAGAGATTTCAAAGCACTATGGGGGAAATAGCTAGACGCCTTAAATTAGAAAAAGGAATTGAAGATACTGTGGACTTAATTTTACTGGCCACAATTCAATACAATAGGAGCATTCACTCCGTAACTTGCGAAAAACCCTTGGATGTTTTTCATTCCCGGACAGGTGGGACAGAAGCAAAAAATAGGGTAGAAAAGGCTCAAGAAGCAATGTTAAGGACTCATAACAAAAACAGGATAGCAAGAACATTTGCCGTTGGGGAAACAGTCCACATTAAGTCGAATAGACGGTTGGGAAACAAACTTACCCCCTTATATGTGGAGGGCATGGAGGACCTGGGTTCTACGGTCAGGGTTAAAGGTAGAATAGTTCATAAGGATAATCTCCGATAGTCGAATAAAATAATTTTTAAATCTTACGATCTTCTTTGCTTCTGTCTTTCCTTGACTTTTTAGACCTCTGCTCTTTATGCTTAGCTTGACCTCGACCTCCACAGTTTGTAAGATTGTGGATTACTCACACTCAGACTACTTTCCGATTACGAATGGTGACGTGGTTTTATGGGACTTGTACGATTACATCAGACATACGACAAACCTGACTGCCTACGCTGAATTGACCATTGACACTCGCTCAGCGCTAAAACTGTACCCAGAAAGCCACATGACGAAACTGATGAATGCTGACCTGGACCGAATCGACAAGCTTCTTCGGACAGTAATGGGACCGACAAGACATTCACGTAGTCTAAACATCTTGGGAACTGCTCTTAAGGTTGTGGCAGGCACGCCGGACTTCGACGATTTTCAGAAAGTAACTTTAGAGCTTGATAGGCTTAGGGACAATAACAATCGCCAAGTAGCAATAAACTCAAAGTTCCAGGAACAGATTACCGATTTAACCAATACAATAAATGAAATTTTAAGAATAAAAAAACTAGAACAGATAAATACCGGACACCTTTACGAAATTCTTTTGGCCCGAAATAGGGCTATTATTACAGACCTAGATAACATTATCTTATCAATCGCCTTAGCAGAGTTGGGATTATTAAACCCAATCATTTTTGATAATATTGAAATTGATTCAATCTTGAAGACCGAGTCTCTCAACAACTTAACTGTAACTGATTTGTTATTAGTCTCTAAGTTTAAAGTATTTCATGATAATAACCTTTTTCACTTCCTAATTAAGTATCCTAGACCTAAGCTTATATGTAAAAGAAAAATTGTAATACCAGTAGCTCACAACAACAAAATGCTGTCACTACGCGACAACTCCGTAGCAGTTTGTGGTAAAGACGGATGGCTGTGCAGGGACTACCATGCAGTTTTGCAGAAAATCGAACATAACAACTTGCGCTCAACAACTGGTAGCCAGCGTCACCGCAGAGTGTAGAACAACATTTGGCGAACTAGATCCCTTACAAGAAATTGATGATGGTATGGTCATCATAAACGACTCCACCGCCGCGGTAACTTCTGAGAGCGAGACCATTTCGCTAAAAAAAGGTACTTACCTGGTAATGTTTCCTGATAAGGCAAGTATAAATGAAACAACCTTCGTTAACCGGAATGGCCTTCAAATAAAGGAAGCTGAAATCCCTTGGGCGACTCGGATAAATATAATTGGACACGATAACATAATGAGCTTACCTTACTTGCGGCACCGAGCGCTGGTAAATCGCCAGCTGATGGAACAACTAACCGATGGGTATGAAAAAGGATTGACAACGACGTCAATAATTCTAATGGTAATGATAATTATCGCCGTGCTTTTTTCCATAATAACATTCTATAAAAAGCTGAAGCGACAGGCTGCAATTGTAAGAGTAGTAGAAAATATCACTCAGGTGTCAGGAGAAAGGTCCGAGGTCGTCCCTCACTTAGGAGGGGAGGAGTTATCACGCGACGCAAGAATGTAAAATATTGCGCGTGGCCTGAGTCAGCAACAAGTAGCGCACTCAGAATTATGAACGGAAACAACAAGTTTTGAGTTGCATCCAAGTTGCGCGTGGACTGAGTCAGCAATTTTACGTTCTCACGTCTGCCAATACCATCAGCTCATATTCATGCTTACGTCTGCAAATACCAGCTCACAATACCACAACTGCTTCGCAGCAGCGGCGGCAGCAACAGCAACGGGTAGTTTGTAATTAGAAAGTTAGTTTAGTTTCTTGTTTGGAGCTCTTCGAGCTGGACGCGCTCCACTCGAATTAATAAAGAGTTAATAAAACAAAAGTGGCATATTTTAATAATTGATATATTCCAGAAGCCGGATGCGATTGAGACCCGTCTCACTGCCATTGAAAAGTCCCTAACAGACAAAGTAAGTAACGCAGTATTACATTACAAATACTGCGTGGTATGTTTTCTGACGATCTAATGTACCACTACAATTTAGAGGGGCGCAAGGAGAAGGAATCCCTACTAAAGCTAAAGTGCGTAGGGTTAGTTTTTGGTAGGTTTTTTTACTGATATATATTTGAATGCCTTAACTTATAAAGTTTCATTTTAGATATTTTCACAAGGATAAAAATACTATCTGTGGGAGCTCCGGAAATTTGTGGCCTTAAGCCACAATCGTTTTAAGCAAAAAAAGCGTAAACTTAAAGCAAAATTAATATCAGTTTTCTTGTTATTACTTATATATATTAGTTTTAAGTTGTATGAATTAGTTTCAAGTTGTAAATATTAGTTTTAAGTTGTAAATATTAGTTTTAAGTGGTACATATTAGTTTTAAGTTGTACAAATTAGTTTTAAGTTGCACATATTAGTTCTAAGTTGTAAGTTGAAGTTTCTAAGTTACAAATATGAATTTTTAGAATTATAATTTTTATACTGAAATAAACTTAATTTGTATTATTTTTCTGCCTAATGTAATAATAATAGGCCAATTATTAGTGTTTAGACGGGGGCAAGAAAAAGGTACTCTTATATTTTTTAAAACAATTTAATTTATTAAAAAAGATTAATTTTGATACTTCACCGAATAATAAAAAATGTTTGATAAGTATTCAAAGGCATTCGCTACATGCCCAGATACGATCGAATAAATGAAACGTATCCAAATGAAAATTAGACGCTGTGCAGGATTTCAGTCGAATTAATTGTTGAACGCTGAGAGTTAAGTGCAGCGCGCGGGTTGGTTGTCGAAAAAACAACGAAAAATGGGGTGCGAAGTGTATGTGACGAATGTTGACGTGCGAATTGTCCGTAAGCGATTGTCCATTTCCATTTTGTTAGGTTGATGGTGTATGGTGACGTCGTGCGGTGATCGCTGGCTGAAAGTGTAAACACAATGGCTACGACAGACTGCAGCGGCACGACAGTGAACTGAAAACGTCGTTGTTCATCTTACTACATGTACATTTTGAGAAGCAACAACAACACAATGGCCGGCATGTACACAAAACAACGCAGTTGTCCATTTTGCATGTACACAATTTCGTTGTGGCCATACTAATACCTTTCACTTCAATGAAATTTTAATATTTTGTTCAAAGTGAAATTTTTTATGCAAAAAATAAGTAAATAGGTAAATATTTTTGCTTTAAATTATCACTTGTTATTACAAATGATATAATAGAGCTATAATATAGCTATTTTATGCTTTTATTTGTAAAATAACGTCAAGTTTGTTAGAGCTGTGAATAATTTTACATTTTACATATTAGTGGCATCCCCACTCTACCTCCTCTTTCTATCTTCCATTCTACTGTCAACTCTACTGTCGTCGTACTGTCGTTGGCAAAAATAGGAGGATATTGAAGTTAGCGAGAACGACAACTGTCGGCCTGCAGTCGTGTAGTCGTGCAGCTGTGAAAATAACACTGCCCATAAGAACGTGTGTATTTTAATATTTGACAGATGTAGTTTGCAGTCTGTCGTAGCCATTGTGTTTACACTTTGAGTGTGTTGGTGTTGTCCTAGGGTGCGCCAGTTTTTCCCAGGCAGAGTGGTGTATACATGCGGGGAGATGCTTAAGTCATTTAAACATACTGGGCCCCCTAGGCAAATTTTTTGCCTAGTATTACGTACTTATATGATGTTCAATGTATTTCGGCGGAAATTGGTGTTTGAAATAAGTAACTTCAATATGTATGAACGGGTCATATTGAAATACCCTTCATATTTTATGACTTGGCGACTTGTATTACTTTTAAACTCGTTTATATATATTTTTATTTTCGGTTAGTGACAATTTCTTTAATTACGGCTTATTATTTGTGGTTTAATTTAAAATTTCTTTACCATCGGCTTAGTAAACTAGCTGTTTATTAGTTGCCTTTTCTGTATGATCGCAATTGTTTTCATTTGATTTATTCTCGGCTTATGAAGGATAGTAACCCCACGTCTGGCTCTGATATGGCCAGAATGGGTACTCCTTAGCCCTGGAGTTAGGACTTGACAATAGAGGGATCTTGCGATAGAATGGCCGTGAATTGCGAACGGTTTCATTTCGAATTGTATCGTGGTAATTTCTAGCTACTTTTTTGAAATGGAATGTTAAAATTTTACAACAAATTCCCATCCACTTCTGTTATGAGAAGCGCTTATGTAAGAATGATAAAACGACCTTTGCTTTTTGTACGTCTAGGTGCGTCACACTATCGCATTGGGTATATGGTGCTCGTTGAACCTATTTTGTTTAAAATTTTATTTATTCTGAAAAGTTACGAAAAAATGTCGATTTTTTGACTTTTGATACAACTGTGTTTATTTGTTTTTATTTTATGTTTTTATGTATGCGCTACTTTGGCGTATAGTAGCCCGCCACCGCTCTAGGATCTGTTCAGAATTGTTTTTTTTTCCATTATTGGCGAAAGCCATCCTGCGAAAGCCATCCTGCCGAAAAGTTGTATGTGCTTTTAATATAGAAGGAAGTCTCCCTATATCTCGAAATTTCCTTAATTGTGAATTAAGGTATTTGTCCTCAACTTGAGTTGGTATGGTGGAAACTGGTTCCGCAACTAGTCCACTTTGTGTTTCGCTGTGCAGCGTTTGAATTTTTTGTGCCTTTGAGCAACATGGTGTCTCTTGGCAATTTTTACAGTTTTGGGTTTCGGGATTTGCTTTTGCAATTAAACCCGTGGTTTTTTTAATATGCGCCCTTTTTTGGTGTGATAGGGGATATGTGCTATAATGAAGCATAGAATTGTGTCTTTTATGACAATAGAAGCAATTATATTTGCTTTTGCAATTTTTAAGATTGTGTGTATGGGACAAGCAGTTTGTAAAGAGTCTTTTTGATCTGACAAAGTTGTTCCTTTCGTTAATATTTAATTTTTTAAAGTTCTCACAAGTTTTAAGCTTATGCCCTCTTGTGCATAGTTCGCATGACGTGTGTTTTTTCTGTTCGGATATGAACGAGTGCGTTTTGTGAAAGCTTTTGTTTAAATGTTTGTTGCTTCTAGCTTGGGGTCTATTAAAGCTTCTATTTTGGTCTTGTTTAATGATCTTTGCTTTGATTATTTTTTCTTCTAACCTTTCCGCAATTTCATATTGGGTGGTGAGAAAATCTTTCATTTCTTGCCACGTTGGGAACTTTTTTCGTGATGAGAGCGATTGCTCCCATAGAAGTAACGACTTTTCTGGTAATGCGGCGGAGCAAATGTTTACCAGAATTGGATCCCAGCTGTCTGTGGGAATATTTAGTGTCGATAGAATCGACAAACAATTTGAAACAGTGGATTCTAGTTTGATGAATTCTACACTTGTTCCGTTCCTAATTTTTGGCAAGTTCATAAGTGTCGTTACTTGCTTATCGACCAGTATTCTGTCGTTTTCAAATCTAGCTTTTAGAGCTTCCCAAGCCATATTGAAATTGTCGTCATTTAATGCGAACTGTTTGACTAGTTCGCCTACTTGACCTTTAGTTTTGTATCTGAGGTGATACAATTTTTGCGCTTGTGATAATTGAGGATGGTTTATGTACACGGCCGTAAACATGTCCCGGAAGGACGGCCATTCTTCATAACCTCCATAAAATGTTTCTGTGTCACATGCGGGCACCTCGAGTTGGATGCCTGAACTTGCGTCTTGATATTGTTGCATTTGTGGCAGCTCAACTCTACTGTGGGGAGTAGGTGCAATTGCTTTTATTAGCTTTAATTGATCGGAGATCATAGCTTTCGTTTCTTCATATTGGTCTAAGCAGTTTTCGTAAATATCGTAAGCCGATGATTTAAAATCTTGTGGTAGATCTGAATTGTCAGAATCTACTATGGCGTCATGAGCCGCTTGGAGGCGAGTCCAAAAGTTTTTAAGATTTTGAGTTTTAATTTCTAATAACGATTCCGAGTTTTCGTGAATCGGTGAAGAGGCAAATCTAGTGCAGTATCTTGTTAACTTGTCACTTTCTGAAATAAATCTAGCAACCTGTTTTGAGCGTGTAGCTCCAGGTGTACTTTGATTTTTGTTATTGTTCATTATTTTAGTTGTATGTCGAACTATTTTTCAGTGTGAACTGGATACCTTTTTTAAGTATATAAACGTGTTTTTTTTTTATTAATACCGCACCTTTAATTTATTAACACTTTTTACGTCCTTATGTTAGTATTTAGGTACACCCTAATACTTGGACTTGTATTATGTGTTTATGAAAGTACTTATGCTTTATGCAATTGAGAGCTCGTTGAAGAGATCAATTTGCTTTTTGTATGCAATCTGCTTGTTTTTGTTTGCCAAAGAACAAGAGGTATTGCCGTATAATTGCCAATGTGGGCTTTGAATGTAGTTATGTATGTATAGGATTGTAGAAGTACCAATAATATATTTATGTGTATATAGTGTTCATAAACTTATTTATATTTTGTGATACTGTTTTTATTTTTATATTTGCCCCAATTAACGTATTCCGTTATTTACGGAAATTACGAGAACTTTTTCTTTGAAAATTAAGTAAATTCAATAATTATAATTACCCAGACTAGGGTATGTTATCACAGGCTGTTTCTATCCCGTATGATTATATGTGCAATAAATGTATACATATGTATATATGTACATTAGGGGTGTTCTTATTTTCAAACATCGGTTTTCTATATATTCCCGGCCAGAAATCGGTTCCTGTATGTATTTAGATAAAACGGTAAAAGTTTGGGGTCAATGCAATAACATTTAGTGGACCCGGAAGCCAGCTGAAAAATTCAATAGGTCAGTATGGGCAAATATCAATGTTCATACATTCGCCTTATATTAGACGCAGTTATTATAGTATATTTAACAAAACATATATGTTTACAAAAATAATTATTCCATTTTTGTATTCTTATTCGGTAATAACATTTAAAATAATTGTGATAATTTTGTGTATTTTAAAAAAAAAGGCATGCAACACCAGCTTGATATTTTGCAAATTTACCGAAATTTGTTTCTACATTTTGAGCGCGCTGTTTGTAGGCAAGCAAATTTCCTGAGAAAAAGTGAACTGTGTGGCGACAATAAGTCGTTCAGAAAATAAAATAGTAACTGCTCATAACGGGACATTTCTGCTGTGAAATATTTTCAAAAGCATGCAAGAGGTTCTTGTGCATATTGTGATTTTAATAAGTAAATATAATTGTAAGCGTTCAGAAGCAAGAAATAACAATTATTTTGAAGATTTTTGGTTTAATAAATACTTTGAAATTGTTTGAATTTCGGTGGGCGGTTGTGTTTTAAGTGTAAAAAGTGAAGTATATAAAATAAACTAATATGTCTAGTTTAGCAACACGAATGTCAGTTGCCAAATTAAAAAAAGTTAGTTTGATTGGATACACAATGCATCAAATAACAGGTGCAAAACTTCCATCTAATCGGCAGGTTTTAGAAGTTTTGTTTTACAATATGAGATTTGTAGATCTTTCAGCAAAGGAAAGCGCAAAACTTGCTATCAAAGCAGCACAAATATTTTGGGAACAAGCACGAATACCGATAAGAAAAGAAGATAAATGTGTTGAGAAGTTATTGAAACTGTACGAAACTTGGAAAAAAATCCTGAAAACAGTTCCAGAAAAGAGATCCAATTCACAGGAAGAAGTCGTTGATATGTTTGTTGGAAGTTTGGATGATTTATTTGACATGGCCACCGCTAATGCGCTTGAAAAAATGAAGTTAGTAGAAGATAAGAAATTTCTTGAAATGCAACGTCAAAAAGGACGGCCAGGTTGCATGATGGGTGTTGATAAGGTTTTGTACGATCGTGAAGTGCGTGCACAAGAAAGATAGGAGAAAGCAGCATTACGAAAAAGGCGGTATGAAGAACAAAATTCTGAATGTTCTAATATAATCGAGGAAAGCAATGAAAATGATATAGTACTTGTGGAAGCTGGAAATGAAAATGTAGTAATTCCGTTGGGAAAAAATTGTTTGCAAACTGAGTGTAAAAAGCGACGAGGCACTAAAACTATCATAACACCACGATTGTTAGCAGCATTAGACAATGCCAAAGTGTCAGATGGTATGGCCGTACATATTTTAGTAGCCGCTGCTGAAGCATTGGGTCATTGTGTGGAAGAACTTGTTATTAATCGATCAACAATTCATCGTATGCGTCAACAAAATCGGTCTGCAGAATTCAAAGATATTTCTACTGAATTTAAAGAAAAGGTGAGTTCCCTATAGTTGACAATGCACTTTTATTAATGTTAATTTATTCAAACACTTAACAAGGCCAATGCAAATGGAGCACTAGTTGTTCATTTTGATGGGAAGTTCATGACAGATATAAAAGGTCGTAGTAAAGTGGAAAGAATTGCTGTTTTAATTAGCTACGATGGAACATCGAAATTTCTTGGAGCACCAAAGATACAGTCGCCGACTGGTGCAAATATTGCTGAAACTGTTTATCAGAGATTAGTCGATTGGAACATTGTTGAACTTGTTAAAGGCATATCTTATGATACAACTGCTGTCAATACTGGTGTTAAAAATGGAGCCGCAGTCCTTTTGGAAAAAAAACTGCAACGCAATCTTATGCACCTACCATGCCGTCATCATATGTACGAAATAATTTTGCGCAACGTTTTTGAATCAAAGATGATGTCAAACTCAGCTCCAGAAATACTTTTGTTTGGTTGATTTGTGAAGGCCTGGCCAAACCTTAAGAAAACCTTGATTAAAACTAGTGTTGATGATAAATTTGTGGCTTCAAAAATAAGTCAAGTGGAACGGGACGCTCTTGTAAGCTTCTTGCAGGACCAATTAAAAAAATCGCGTAGCCGCGATGACTACAAAAAAATGCTACAACTTGCTTAAACTTTCCTTGGTGCAGATTGCTTTAATTTATGTGCTCCAGGTGCAACCAGCAACGCACGGTGGATGGCAAAAGCAATCTATTGTCTCAAAATATATTTATTACGTGATCAGTTTAGACTTAAAATTGTTATGTTGTTTCATTGTTTCATTGTTAAAATGTACATCAAAAGTTGGTTCGGAAGTACAAATGCGAATTCAGCACCTAATCAAGATCTTTTATTTATTAAAGACGCTATAAATTATACAGATACAGATTCAACAATTTCAGAAGCTATTATTAAAAAAATGTCTAACCACTTATGGTACATCGCCGAAGAAAGAGTAGCGTTATAATTTTTTGACTTATCAGTTACCCACGCAGAAAAACGTAAAATGATAAAACAATTAAAAAGCAAGGAACCAGTTGTTCATTTAAAAAATAGCCGAAGCCACTCAAAATTAACAGATTTTCGAAATTACGAACTTAGCGATTTTGTTTCAGAAAAGACAAATTTTTTTTTCAATAATTTTGGGTTATCTTCAGCCTTTTTGGGCGTGGATCCATCCCAATGGGAAAATAATTCAGATTTCGAAAATAATTGGACTTTTTGCCGCAACTTACAAGTTGTTAATGATCCCGCTGAAAGAGGAATTAAATTTTTGCAAGACTATAACAAAATTTTAACGAATGATGAAGAGGAAAAGCAGTTGGTACTCCAAATTGTTGAATCGTATCGGAAAAAATACAAATCATACAAAAAAATTGATTTAATGTAAAATATAAATTTAAATATGTAATATGTATGAAAAAAATAAAAATGTACAATATTTGCCCATACTGACCTATTAAATTTTTCAGGTGGCTCCCGGGCCCACTAAATGTTATCGTATTGACCCCAAATTTTAACTGTTTACTTTAAATACATAAAGTAACCAAATTCTGGCCGGGAAACTGTAATATAAACATTTTGAAATTTCACCTTACAAATAAGGACACCCCTAATGTACATATGTTCGCACTGGGAAGAGAGCGCGAAAGCGAAGTGGGAAATTTGCAGGTATTCTTCCCTATACACTTTGTAAATAAACTTATCTTGTTTTTGGTTTTTAATATACTTGGCAGATTGTATGCCTTTTGCTTGAGTATACTTGTACTTATTTTTTCGCAAAGTTGAGAAAGCGAGAAACGGAATGGGAAAAAGGTATTATCCTTTGTTAAAAAGTTACATATGCACTTTTGAGTTTATGTATGTATATAAATAATAGAATATGTTTGTATGTGCTATATATCGGGTGATTTTTTTGAGGTTAGGATTTTCATGCATTAGTATTTGACAGATCACGTGGGATTTCAGACATGGTGTCAAAGAGAAAGATGCTCAGTATGCTTTGACATTTCATCATGAATAGACTTACTAACGAGCAACGCTTGCAAATCATTGAATTTTATTACCAAAATCAGTGTTCGGTTCGAAATGTGTTTCGCGCTTTACGTCCGATTTATGGTCTACATAATCGACCAAGTGAGCAAACAATTAATGCGATTGTGACCAAGTTTCGCACTCAGTTTACTTTATTGGACATTAAACCAACCACACGAATGCGTACTGCCCATGCATCCCGAAAAATGCACTGTTTGGTGTGGTTTGTACGCTGGTGGAATCATTGGACCGTATTTTTTCAAAGATGCTGTTGGACGCAACGTTACGGTGAATGGCGATCGCTATCGTTCGATGCTAACAAACTTTTTGTTGCCAAAAATGGAAGAACTGAACTTGGTTGACATGTGGTTTCAACAAGATGGCGCTACATGCCACACAGCTCGCGATTCTATGGCCATTTTGAGGGAAAACTTCGGAGAACAATTCATCTCAAGAAATGGACCCGTAAGTTGGCCACCAAGATCATGCGATTTAACGCCTTTAGACTATTTTTTGTGGGGCTACGTCACGTATAAAGTCTACAGAAATAAGCCAGCAACTATTCCAGCTTTGGAAGACAACATTTCCGAAGAAATTCGGGCTATTCCGGCCGAAATGCTCGAAAAAGTTGCCGAAAATTGGACTTTCCGAATGGACCACCTAAGACGCAGCCGCGGTCAACATTTAAATGAAATTATCTTCAAAAAGTAAATGTCATGAACCAATCTAACGTTTCAAATAAAGAACCGATGAGATTTTGCAACTTTTATGCGTTTTTTTTTTAAAAAAAGTTATCAAGCTCTTAAAAAATCACCCGATACTTTATATATCGCGTGTCAATAAGCTTGTACATATGTATGTATGGATGTTAGCCTTTTGATTTGTTTGTTAATAATGCTGGTTGTGTTTTTAAATTTTCTTTTGCTTATTTGTTTAACCTATTTACTGTTTTTTTTCCAACAGGAGAGTTATTGCTAAGCATAAATAGCAAAAAGTTATTATTTAGTTATATATGTATGTCAATATATATAATGCCAGACAGTTTCAGGGTTTTCCCGAAAATTAAACCCGAAATGTTTGTTAATCGTATTTACTAATTAACGGAATCGTTATTTCATCGTTAATTGTATATATAAACTACCAATTTTACATACATAAGTATATGCATTATAAAGTTAGAGTAGATGAACAGAATACGCTAACTTTAGTTTTGTAGGGTAAAACGTTATGTATAGTATGCCTGTTCGATTTGTTCCATTTCCTATGCTGTGTCCATCTGCTTGCTGCTGACCTCCTTGTGCGTGTTGTTGGATTTAGGTAAGTTTAGCCCGCGCCCGGTTTCTAGTTTTTGTTTATTCTTGTTTGATTTTAGGTTTCGCGCCCGAATAGTGTTTGTTTTATATTTATTTATGTTTTGTATTTTTAGTCTAGGAGTTTCGCGCACCGTTTGTTTTTGTTTTTTGGAACGAAATTAATTTCGTTCTTGTTGTTTATATTTTTGTAATGGTAACTATTTATTTATTTTATTATATTTATAATAATTCATATAACAAAAAGAGTTTTATTATATAAATACATAAACGCAGCACTGGCTACGAGGCCTTCAGCCGTCTTGTAATTATAACTCGGTGAAAAATTCTATTTGCTAAGGGTTAGTAAAGATGTAAGTTGCTTAAATATATTTTAACAAATCGTTGGTTTTTAAGAATCTATATACAATCATCACGTTTTTTTCTAAAGGTTCACTTAGTAGTTTTATGAGATCAATGTTGCCAGAGTTGTGGGCTGTTGGGTAAAGCATCGGACAGAGTGTGAGTAAGTGTTTGATAGAAGCGGTGTCATCGCAAAGGGGGCAAATGGATGGACTTTTACCCGATAGTAAGTGGGCGTGTGTTATGATAGTGTGTCCAATCCTTAATCGAGTATATGTCTTCATTGCGCTAGTTGGAACTGTTGACGAGTAGATTATACGATTTCTGGCTGGGTTTATGACCGCGTAGTGATGTTTAAATGTTTTCCATTCGCTTGCGTTTTTTTGATGCCTTTTGTGCTTAATAAGGTTAAGAATGTCTTGCTTGGATGAGACGTAGTATGTTAAGGCAGGAGTCCTGGCTACATTTTTCGCATCGAGGTCTGAAAAGTGGTTGCCTGTAATACCAGCATGGCCAGGGATCCACATTACTTGGATTTTCTGAGGGACACCAATGACCGCGTCCCTGATAACTTCTATTATGGGATTGCGATTTGAAGGAGACGTTATTGCAGACATACACGATTTGCTGTCTGTACAGATGAGGAACTTTCCTTTAGTCTTTTTTGCGTAATTAACTGCGTGAAGGATAGCAGATCCTTCAGCGGTAAATACAGAGCTCGATGAGGGAAGAAGCCAATTGCAAATGATTTCTCCTGTGGCAGTGACAACTGCTAACGAAGTGGAATCGATGGACTTGGACCCATCCGTAAACAATAACTTCCAGCCATTAATTGTGTAATTAGATTCCAGTTCAGCAAAGGTTTGTTGAAAGACTTCGTTTGGTGTGTTTTGCTTGGACAAAAACATAAGCTTATTCTGTAGTATTTTATCATTGATCAGACAGGGAGGATGTCAAGTGGTGAATTTGCGTGTTGCGTTACGTAAAATATTATTTTCTGCAGCGAAACTTAAGCATCTCGAAATAGCCGATTGTATTCTTGGAATTTTTCTTTTTTTCGTGGCATGCGTGATAGTTGTATTTAGTAATGGGTTGGTGTTCTCAGCCGTTTTCGCAAGAATTTGAAGCGAAGAATCTATAATTTTATTTTGAATAGTTGGTAAACCAGATTCAGCCATTATCGTTTTTATTGGCGAGGTTGGAAAGGCCCGGAGACTTCGCCGTATTGCGCAATGGTAAGGTGCATTTAAAAGGTTGATACTGCTTTTAGAGCAATTGCCATAAATGGGGAGGCCATAATCTATTTTTGAAGTTAGCAAAGCTCTGACAACATTGACTAGTGTGTTCGGATGAATAAATGAATGCTTAGACGAGAGATATTAAACAATATTTAATCGAGACATTAACGAGCTTCTGACATATTTACAGTGAGCATTAAAATTATATTTAGAGTCAAAAATTAATCCTAGTATTTTCAGCCGTGTTTTACATTCGATGTTAGTTTGGTTGTGGGTTAGTGAAATACCGTTGCAATTTTGCTTCCTACATACATGAAGGATATGTGTTTTGTCTAAGGAAAGTGAAGCACCAGACTCCAGTGACCAAGTCTCAATTCTGGCGAGTATATTAGTAAATAAGGATTGAGCTAAATTAACGTCAGAGACTTTTGTGTAGATTAGGACATCGTCAGCATAGATCTGGTGCTCAACTCCTTTGTAATTTATTATCATCCTACTAATATCATCGAAAGCAATGATAAAAAGGAGGGCTGAAAGAGGTGAGCCTTGCGGCGTACCATTAGAAAGCGGGAGTGTAGCAGAAAGAAAACCATTTGCGTTGAGAAAGTTAGTAATAAAACGTATGATGTTCTGGCCTATTTTCCATTTTCTAAGTTGTCGAATAATAATATGGGCTCCAATTTTGTCGAAAGCTCTGTGAAAGTCCAGAGATAGTACGGACACGTGGTTTTTGCTGGACAAAGCGTTAGTAATGAAGTAGTCTAGTTGGATTAAAGCATCTAACGTGCCTTGACCTTTTTTGTAGGCGACTTGATTCGGTGATATGAACTTGTTTCGCTGAGCTTACCACATCAAGCGGTTAGCCACGATCTTTTCCAAAATTTTGCCCATACATGGAAGGAGGGAAATCGGCCTATAGTTAGCAAGTTCATCGGAGGATTTGTGTGGTTTAAGTATTGGTATGACACAAGACGTTTTCCAAAATTGGGGGTAGACACCAGTATTGAAAATTTTGTTATAAAGCTTTACCAATCGGAGCTTGAGACTTTTTGGCATATGTCTGATAATTGGATAAGAAATTTTATCTTGCCCCGGGGACTTACCCTTAACGGTAGATGCAACGAACTCGAATTCAGACAGTGAAATGCTGGTTTCTATTTGTTTAGCAGAAAAAGAAAGAGGGGAGACAGAGTAGGAAGTGTCGGACAGTGTGGTGGTTTTAGAGGTTTGAAACTGTGTGCTGAATGAAATATCTGAGCTTGTTTCAGAATAGTGGTTTGCAAATAACTCGGAAATATCGGATGGATTGGTTACCAAACCTGTTGGCCCCTTTACGCATTGAATGGTTAGATTTCTAGGCAGTCCAGAAAGTTTTTTTAAAGCGTTCCATATTAACTTAAGACTAGACGAAGGATTTATTTTGCTTGTGAAATCCTGAAAACATTTACGCTTGGCCTGTTTCGCGGAACGACGGAAAGGAGCATTGGCTTTCCTGAAAGATATTAAGTTGACTAGTGATCGAGCGCGTTTGTATTCATACCAAGCTGTCTGTTTTTTTGCCCGCAATTCAGCGATTTCTTTGTTCCACCAAGGAACACTCTTTGAACTTGCTGTTGGCTTTGTATGAGGAATGCTAACATTCGCTGCTGAACGGATAATTTTTGTTAACCTCGTACTTTCTTGGTTAGGGTTGTCAGATATTGGGGTATTATTGCCATTTATCTCGCAATGTGTCTGAAACTTCTCCTAATCAGCGTAATCAGTTTTGAATACCTTATTTATTTTGTGGTTTTTAGTTGTTGAACCTAGGTGCAATTTTAGTACAATGGGGAAGTGATCGCTTCCATGCAGGTGGTCGAGTATACTCCATTCGCACTCTGTGGCAAGTGTGTCGGTGCACATTGTAAGATCTACATGGGAAAAAGTGGAGTGAGTGGAAAAGTCGCGGATACGTTATTCAAACATATTAAGTTAGAGGAAAGTAAAGCGTATTCAATGCATTTGCCCCTCTTGTTGGCTATTGGAGAGCCCCATAGTGGACTCCATGCATTAAAATCACCAGCGAAAATTAAAGGAGCAGAAGCTTGGTTGATTAATTGCAGGATGTCTGTACTGGTAAAATGTTCATCTGGTGCAATATAGATAATGGTGATTTTTTTAACTAAGATAATTTCGATCGACATAGCCAGCAAGTTGGATTGAATGGCATTAATTTTGTGTGGAATATCTCTTCTTATGAGAATCGCAATACCTCTTTTACCTGTGCTAATATGTGGAAGATTGTGAAACATGCCAATGTACTGCTTAGGAGTAAAAGCCGACAAGTTGAAAGAGATGTGAGTTTCATTTAATAGTATAATAGCTGGGGCATGATCTTGTATTAATAATTGAAGCTCATTGTAATTATTAGTGTAGCCGTTTAAATTCCATTGCAATAATGGAATCATAAGATCTATGTAGGAAAAAAAGAAAAAGGGAAACAGAAGAGAGCTAGAATATCAACTCGTATGAGCAGTCAGTTGAAGCTGAGTGTCACCAATTGAGTACTAGTTCAAAAGAGAGTAAACGCTAAGCGTATTTATTCAGAGTCAATTTCTATTTGTTCAGTATGTTGAGTAGAGTATTTATTATCGTTGGAATTGCTTGTTGTTGGAAAGAGACTTTCGTGATTAGGTGGATTAGACTGCACGGTAGTGTTGGTAGTAGTGTTGTTGAAGTCAGTATATTTATTGAGCGAGTTTAAGGAGTTGTTTAAGTTAGAAATGAGAGAGGCTGTTGTTGGACTGAAAAGTTTGGGATTTAAGAAAGGGGCTTGTTGGGTACAGTTGTCGCTGATATTTTTAGCTGAATGTGAGACGTTGTTGTAGTCTGAACTGATTGATGCAGGCTTGTTGATGGAAATATGTTTGTTGTTGGCGTTTGATGAGTGATTTTTTCTAGTTAAAGAGTTTATTGATGAGTTGGGTGCAGAGGTGACCTCTGCGTTTTGTTTTGATGTGCTAGGCAAGTCATTGTCGGCAATGGTAACTAATTGTCACCTCTGTTTTGGGTTTTGCAGATTTAGAGTTTGATATACATATATGTACATTTGCATATCTTTTGGGAGCCGTTCCACTTTTTGTTTTTTTTTTGTCACAGCACTCATTTGGTTTTTTGTTTTTTGTTATGCACACATGTGTATGTATGTATTTCTGTATTGTAATATGTATTTGCTTTGATTTTCTTTGTAGTTGTTTTGTTGTTTGTACATCACCTTTCTTGTTACTTTTGTATTACATAAGTATTAGTATATTTTAATTTGCCTTGTTGATTTTATTATTATTTTTTGTTTTATTTGGGTCACTGCACTATGTTTTTTTTTCCTTTGGATTTTGTTCCCCACACAATTCGGTTTTTTGTTTAAATTTTTCTCGTTTTTTTTCAATTATTTCACTAATCCATAGTGCCTCTCACTATGGCTCGAAGGACCATGTTTAGACGGGGGCAAGAAAAAGGTACTCTTATATTTTTTAAAACAATTTAATTTATTAAAAAAGATTAATTTTGACACTTCACCGAATAGTAAAAAATGTTTGATAAGTATTCAAAGGCATTCGCTACATGCCCAGATACGATCGAATAAATGAAACGTATCCAAATGAAAATTAGACGCTGTGCAGGATTTCAGTCGAATTAATTGTTGAACGCCGAGAGTTAAGTGCAGCGCGCGGGTTGGTTGTCGAAAAAACAACGAAAAATGGGGTGCGAAGTGTATGTGACGAATGTTGACGTGCGAATTGTCCGTAAGCGATTGTCCATTTCCTTTTTGTTAGGTTGATGGTGTATGGTGACGTCGTGCGGTGATCGCTGGCTGAGTGTGTTGGTGTTGTCCTAGGGTGCGCCAGTTTTTCCCAGGCAGAGTGGTGTATACATGCGGGGAGATGCTTAAGTCATTTAAACAATTAGTTTAAGTAAATATTTGATTATTTTGATTTAATTATTAAATAAAGCGAAATAATAAAAAAAAACTGAAATAAATCAATTTGCTAGAAGTAACAAATGGGTAACAAATAATCTTGTTACTTCTTATTTCTAATAACATGTTTATAAGTTATAGGTAAAAAACTGATAACCAAAATAATAACACTAACAGATATTCGGGTAACAAATACTTTTTGTTATCCATAACACATAGGTAAGCCAGAGAACATAAAACATAGAGAAGGTGCAAATTGAATTCTGTATGATGTTCGATTGGACGGCTAACAGAGCTTATAAGATTTTGGAACGGAATTCACCATTCTCGCTGCTATTTAGCAGAATTGAGCACGTGCAGTGGCAGAACGACTGAATTCATGCGAGAATGAATAAAGAGGAATGCTTTCAAGAAAAATATGCAAAGTCACACAAAGAATGTAAAGAAGCATTCTCTGAGACACATTTGCGTGATCTTGTCTCATATGAACCATTTTTGTCAGAAAAATTGTAAAAATTTTAGTTTTTTACAAAATCGTAAAAAATTAGATAAAAATTAATTAATTTTATTTTTTAATTTTTTAATTATTTCAAAAAAGTTATATTTATTTCGTCTATTACAAAGCGAAGATGTGTCAAATGAACTTCATTTCTTCAAAGAAAATTGATTACCTTCATGAAATATGCATATTCGCATTATTTCGTTATCATTTCCATATTTGCACCAATAGAATTTCAATGGCATATACATATGTTTGTACATATACTATTATTTCTTTGGCACCACGAGTTTTAGGTTTGTTCGAGCGGAGGAATAAAAATGCCAATGATGTTGTTTCTATGACATTATATTTTATTCTCTGATGTTTCAAGTTATGTTCTGCTTATATAACTACTAAAGTGATTACAATTTTCTTAATCTATTTCTTTGTTTTGTTTATTTTCTTATGAAATACAATATTTGTAAAATATAATCTTATTTTCTATTGAATGCAAACAAACATGACTGTGGGGTTTACCCGATAATGTTTGGGTTATCATTATAGTCAAACATAAGGACCAAAACATGTTTGTATGCATTTGCATTATGAATACAATATTTGTAAAATGTAATCTTATTTTCTATTGAATGCAAACAAACATGACTGTGGGGTTTACCCGATAATGTTTGGGTTATCATTATAGTCAAACATAAGGACCAAAACATGTTTGTATACATTTGCATTATGTTCTTTATCTCTACTTGTTATCTTATATTTTTTGTAATGTTTACTTGTTTTTCTTTAATCTTTTATTTTGTCCAATTTATAGTATTTTGTTGTGTGGTGTCTGGTTGGGATGATAGTGTACACATAACTCCTCCCTCCCTTAATGGAAAACTCTCCTGAGTTTGAATAGTATTGTTTTTCATTTTTTTAATTTTACAAGATATTAAAATTATTATTATAATCACAATAATACTTAAAATTGATATTCCAATATGAGAGATATTTTTGTGATATTTTAATTCATTAATTTCTTTTAAATTTTCTTCGTTTTTAAATACAAGGTCGTTAATTGTAATTTTGTTAGTGAAATTGTGAGTATCATAGTTTGGATAATAGAATCTCTGATTGTATGAAATTTTAGTATTTGAGAATGTTTGGTATAGGGTCTTAATAGTGCAGTTATTATAATGAATCAATGTAGTGTTTTTCAACTTAATTTTTCTGTTGTCGCAGTTCTGGTTTAGTTCTATGCCATTTGCATTTTTTATTAAAATAGTTTCTTCATCAATTTGTAAAATTTCTGTAATGCTATTTTTGATAAGTTCACAATTTAATAAGTAGATGCAATGTTTAGAAATTTGTAGTTCATTGAGTGTTTTAGCTTCTTCGAATTTATAAGTGACATTTTTGTATTCAAAAACATTTTCGATTTCTGCTGTTATTTCTTTACCTGCTGTGTTTGGTATAGGAATAATAGTTTTTAATTGTACCGATTGAAATTCTTTTGGGATTTTGACTACGAACATTAACAAATTTTCTTTATATTCCAAGGCGCATAATTTTATATATTGAAGTTTGTTGAGGTCTATGTTGTAATTATAAATTTCTTCATTTGTTAAAATGCTTGGGTGAAAAATACCATTTTTTGCTGAAATAATGTTTTCCTGAATCTGGTTTACTGCGTCTTTGAGAATGTTTATCTTTATTGTTTGTTCATGAAGAATCAATATTTTGTCTGTTCTCTCTTGATACACTAAAGAATTATTTCTTTCGTCTTCAATAATTTGTTTTAATTTTGTAAACGTGTTCGAAAAGAAATTATTAATTTTTATTTGGTGGTCGAGAGCTGTAATTGAATTATGTAAATTTTCATCTACTTTCTTAAGGTGATTTTCAATATCTATTCTATCTCCATCATCCATCGTTCCAAATAGAAATTTATGTACAGAACCTATACCGTTAATTAACCCTCTCTTTTTTCTACTAACTTCTTTTCTTGGGATTAATGTTTTGATTTTACCTCTCAAGATTTCAATTTCATTAGATAGGGTGTAGTAATGTAAATGTGAATATGTTTGCGAGATTTTTGTTATATTATTTAGTATGTAAAGAATTTCGCGAGGGTCAATTATGTGAATTACGAGGTCAGATGATGTAACAATCTGTTTAGTGTTGGTGATAATTTCTGCGTATCCATTGTCGGTATGTATTTCATGTACTTCCAGTTTGGCTGCATTGCTAATTATTACAATTGCTATCATCAATGTTATTTTGAAGATGTATTTGACCTAAAAATTTGTTTGGACGTTTAATATTTGTCGGGTGAATATTATCTAATGGTAATTTTCTATACCTTGGTTCGTATTTGTGCCGAACTGCTTTATAATTTTTTACGTAACCTTCTTTTGAGTGTTATTAAACTCTTCTCTATTTCTATTTAGTTTTCCTATGCATTTTTCTTTAGTCTTCTGAATAGTGTCTTTAATCAAATTCTTATCAGTTTTTCCATTTATAACCTCAAGAGGTGTGGCTTTAATTGTAGAATGATAAGATTTGTTATACCATTCTATGCTTTGAAATACTTTTTCCGCTGTCGAAAGGCTTGGTTTTTCAATTTCTAGGACTCTAATTCTTTCGGATAGAGTATTATGAAATCTTTCGATATCTGAATTCCCAGTATGACTGTTTGGTTTTGTAAAATGAACTTCTATTTCTTCTTTCCTAAAAAAATCTTTTATGTTAATTGAGTTGAATTCATTATCTAATATTAACATTCTGGGTCTACCTTTGATAGAAAAGAATAATCTAAGCTTTTCTATAATAGTTATACTGTTTCTATCTTCTAGCTGAAATGCCATAGCAAATTTCGCAAATTTGTCTATAAAAGTAAGGAAGTAACATTTTTTATTTATGTATATATCCGCGTGAACTATTTCATTTATATCTGATGGTGTTTTCGTTAATTGAAATTTTGGTTTTAAAGGTTTTCTATCATATTTTGCTCTATTGCAAACGTCGCAATTATTTATATATTTTTGAATCAAAACTTTCAAATTTTTCCAGTATATTAGTTTTTTCAATTTTTCATAATTTTCGTTAATACCTGCATGGCCTGTTTCATTTTTATGATATTGAGCAATTTGTTTATAAACTTGTTCTTCATTTTTCATATCTTTAGCATGGAATTCACATCTAAAAAACTTTACATGTCTATTAAATATTTGAATAAGCTTTTGCTGAACTATATTGTACTGATTATCGGTTAAATAAGAAAAAATACCTACTTTTCCACTATTTATGTGCTTACGACAAAGATCTATGAAATTATTATTTTTTATATCTTCTGCGCTAATAAAAATTTTCTTCGTGTTGCCTAGTTCTTCAGATTCCATAATTTTCTTGTTTGTTAAAATGATTTGTGTATTGAAGCGATTTACAATAGTGTGTAAAATTGGAAAATGATCATTTAGTTCCTCCTCTTGAGAGTGGATTGTAGCATTTGTGCTTATGTTGTCTTCTTCCAATGAATGAATCTCGCCTGTGTTACTATCTATTCTACTTAGAAAATCGGCTACGTTATTTTCCTTTCCTTTCACGTAATTTATATTAATATTGTATTCACCTAGTTTAATTAACCATCTTTGCAATCTTGGGTTAATGTCTTTTCCCTTGTTTTTTATTTGGAGCCACTTAAGTGGTTGGTGATCGGTTAAGAGATCGAATGCTCTGCCATAAATGTATGGTCTATAATATGTCACTGCCCAGACAATAGCTAGTAGTTCTTTTTCTGTAGTGGAATAACTTCTTTCGTGTTTGTTAAGTGTTCGACTAGCATAGCTTATAGGATGACTGTCCTGGGTTAATACTGCGCCAATTGCAAAGTCACTTGCATCAGTTGAAATGCCAAATTTTTTGTTAAAGTCTGGATATTTCAATATTGGTGGGCTTACTAATAGATTTTTAAGTTTTTCAAAGGATGATATGTACTGAGGATCGCGAGTGTTTATTTTAATATCCTTTTTTAAATATTTTGTTAAACCATGTGCTACTTTAGCGTAATCTCTTACAAATTTTCTATAATAACCTGTTATACCTAGGAATGATTTAATTTGCTTTGATGTAGTAGGCAACTTTAGTTTTTGTATGTTTTCGATTTTGCTTAAATTTGGTTGTATCCCTTCTGTTGTTAAAGTGTGACCTAGAAATTCAGTTGTTTTCGCGAAAAATTTGCATTTATCTACCTGAATCTTTAAATTATGTTTTCTTAATGCTGAAAATATTTTGGTGATATTTTGGGTATGTTCTTCAATACTTGAACTAAAAATTAAGATGTCGTCTAAATAAACTACACATATCTTGTTGATATATTCCCTAAGAACTGAATTCATTAAACGTTGGAAAGTTGCTGGTGCATTCTTTAGTCCGAACGGCATTCTTATAAATTCAAAGTGTCCTTGGGGTGTAGAGAAAGCTGTTTTTGGTCTATCTTCTTCTTTTATTAATACTTGATGAAAGCCTTTTGCAAGATCTAATGTTGTAAAATACTGAGCTCTTCCAAGTTTGCTGAGTATTGTTTCTATATGGGGTATTGGAAATTTGTCATCTATAGTGACTTCGTTTAGCTTCCTGTAGTCAATAACTATTCTCCATTTTTTCTTCATTGAATTGTCTTGCTTTTTCGGTACAATCCAAAGAGGCGAGTTGTACGGGGAATTACTTTCTTTAATTATACCTTGGCGCAACATCTCGTTCATCTGTCTAATAATTTCTTCTTCATGAATTTGGGGATATCTATAAATTTTATTATAAGTTGGTCTACTTGTTTTTGTAACTATTTCATGCTGAATTTCATGAGTATGAGAAAGGTTTTTACCTTCTTGGAAAAATAAATCGCTATTTGCTTTTAGAATGTATTCTAATTTTTGCTTTTCTTCTTCATTCATGTCACTATTTGATAAAATATCTAGCAAATTCTCTTTACATTCTGTAAGTATATTAATATCTTCGTAATTGTAAGGGCATGAGTTTATAAATTTAATTTTATTGCCGTTTATTTCTACATACTCCTTTTCTAAGTTAATTATTGCTTTAATAGGTTTTAAAATATTTTGTCCTATTATTGCATCAAAGTTTTTATTTTTTATGTTGGTTAGTTTCCAATGTATATAACTTTTTTCATTGAATTCGTTTGGGGTTGGGGTGACTAACTCTTTATTTAGGGAAAAATTTTCCTTAATGGTGCTAAAGTGTATTGGTTTATCAAGCTCAATGCATTCATAATCTTTTAACACATTATATTTCAATAATGATGTTGTAGACCCTGTGTCAATAAGACATTTAATTTTGGAATTTTTTATGGTCACTTCTATTATCGGTAACGATTGTTTTGGGCTGGCAACCGAAAATTTGCTTGTTCTTGAACGTGATCTATTTCCATCGGTTCGGGGGGGTTTTGTCTCCTTTGGACTGAATTATATCTTCTAGATTGTTGTGAATTATTTTGCCTACTTTGTCCAAAGCTAAATTGTTGATAATTGTCATTTTGGTTAGAATTGTTACGAAATTCTCTCGGCTGATTTTGTCCAAATTGAAAATTATTGGAATTTTGCATATACTGGTTATTATTGAAATTGCCAAAATTGTGAGACAAAGAATTTCTATTTGAAAAATTTCTATAATTATTTCTTTTATAATTGTTTTGTCTTTTATCAAATTGTATTAGCAAACCTGTCTCTTGAAGAACGCTAAAAGCCTCTCTAATGGTGCTTATATTTCTACTAATCACTACACTGCTTAAGTTGGGGTGTATCCCATTTAAAAATGTTTTTAGAATTAAACTTTCGTTGTTAATTGGGGAAAATTCTATAGGCTTTATCCTATCGAATTCATGTTTTAAATTTAGTTTATCTAAAATATCTTTTAAATTTTGGAAATATTGACTTACGTTATAGTTTCGTAGTACAATCGCCTGATTGTAAAGGGTGTGGTACGACTCCTTTACTCCAAAATTCTTTATGAGTTCTTCTCTCATTTGCTGCCATGTTGGTGTAGGTCCCAAAGGCCGGATGACACTTGCTGCTTCTCCTTTAATTTTTGTTTTGACGTGTCGCTGCGTTACAAATTCCAACATTGATGGGTTGGGGTTGAATAAAGGAAGGATCATGTCAACTTCCCTGATGAATGATGATAAATCTCTGCCGTCAAAGTCCATGATTCTTGAAGCTTCCTTCAAAATTTGCGATCCTGTCATCTGAAGTGGTTGCTGCTCGCCTGGATTCATTGCTGATGTATCCTCTTTTATTACAACTGAACTTGTTGTTGTTGCTTTGTATGGTGCA
Organism: Bactrocera neohumeralis; assembly: GCF_024586455.1. Lineage (NCBI taxonomy): Eukaryota > Metazoa > Arthropoda > Insecta > Diptera > Tephritidae > Bactrocera > Bactrocera neohumeralis. Next base: position 7,479,167 of record NW_026089623.1, read on the forward strand.
CTTCGCTCTTTCTGCGTCTTCTGTGTGTGGGGCATTAATCTTTAATCCCACTCTTCCTGGTAATGTTGATGGGCGGAATGAAGCTATTCTTCGCCTTCACAAATTGTAGTCCTCGGAGTCGCTCTCCGACGTTCCAGATAACTTGTGTAGAAACTTAAATTTCTTAAACTTGGCTATCTGTGCCGACCGACTTATATATTTGTATATATAAGAGATCTTTTTAAAATGGGAGCTAATCTTAAGATTTGCTTCCCGTTGCTAAAGCTTACGAAACTTAAAAACTTCAGTTTTTAGTATCGCTCAACTTTGCAGTTTGTTTTTACCGACTGCGCCAGTTTTAGGTTTGTTCGAGCGGAGGAATAAAAATGCCAATGATGTTGTTTCTATGACATTATATTTTATTCTCTGATGTTTCAAGTTATGTTCTGCTTATATAACTACTAAAGTGATTACAATTTTCTTAATCTATTTCTTTGTTTTGTTTATTTTCTTATGAAATACAATATTTGTAAAATGTAATCTTATTTTCTATTGAATGCAAACAAACATGACTGTGGGGTTTACCCGATAATGTTTGGGTTATCATTATAGTCAAACATAAGGACCAAAACATGTTTGTATGCATTTGCATTATGAATACAATATTTGTAAAATGTAATCTTATTTTCTATTGAATGCAAACAAACATGACTGTGGGGTTTACCCGATAATGTTTGGGTTATCATTATAGTCAAACATAAGGACCAAAACATGTTTGTATACATTTGCATTATGTTCTTTATCTCTACTTGTTATCTTATATTTTTTGTAATGTTTACTTGTTTTTCTTTAATCTTTTATTTTGTCCAATTTATAGTATTTTGTTGTGTGGTGTCTGGTTGGGATGATAGTGTACACATAACTCAGAATAGATAAATATTATAATCGACAACTGCGTTGTTGCCACTTTTCTCACTTCTTTCTGTGAAGAAGCATCAGAAACTTGTTCAATTTATGATTTTTAGCTTTTGCCATCGTCGCGAAAAGACGCTTGTTGGCAAGGGCATACTCGGGGAGATGTTACGGCGTCTGTTTTTATGAATGAAGCGAGGTCGCTTGTGGATTTTGCGCCTGCGTTTATGAATGAAATCGTTTTTGTTGTAAAATTTACTACATTTGAGCTTCGCCAATTCGTCTGCCATATTGACCTGTGATGCTCCTGCTATTTAGACAATTGTTGCTTTTGTAGAACATTGCTTCAATTTATTGTTGGTGACATATTCACATGTGTACGCATATGTATGTTTGTATGCTTGTGCATTATTTGTTCGGAAGTGTATGCAAATATATGTACATATAAATATATATGAATGCATGAACATGTAGATCAATGCGCGCATGTAATACATTATATTGATAAGTGATAAAATCATGATTTGAATTTCTGAATGCGCACATGCGTATACATAATAAGATTATGATATGAGCATGTGCAGAGACATAAGATTAATATAATAGAAGATGTACATACATGCATACATGCATACATATGTATATATTGTTGTGATAAATTTAATTTCTATTAGTAGGAAATATAATATAATACAAAAATATTTATTAGAATAGTATATTATGTAAAAATCAAAGAAAATTATTAAATATGCAAGTCCAAATTGACTATAAATATTACTATACATGCATTCATACAAAATTATACTCATATCATAATTATGTTTACATGTCAATATTGAATTGCCGACGGCAAAACGCAAAAGCATACATATTTGCATACATTGTGATTCCCAAGTTGAAAGAAAAATTGAAGCATGAAAATATCACAATGCTGTTGTTGGGAGCATCATAAGGAGCATGCATACATATATTTATGTCTCTTCATATTCTTGGGCATGTGAGACCAGAACATAAAAAATTTGTTTATGTTCTCTGTGTGAGAGGTGTGTTTTGTACACATTTTTCGCTGTTCAAAATGAAATAAAATATAAACGAAAAGCAAAACGAAATTCTTCGTTGGGAGTGTATTTCTGTCTCTTCCTATTCTTTGCTTCGGCATATATGCCATATCATCATGTCTTTTCATATTCTCGGTTAGAATATGTGAGAGAATTGTAAAAAATGTTAAAATTGCGAGGCGAATTCCGACCTACAATGTTAACAAATGCGGCGAATTCCCTAATGTGAATCTATCAAATGTTCGCAGCCGAACCTGCACCTTCTCTATACTTTTAAGTTCTCTGGCTCTGCTGTGGCTCCCGACAAAGTGAAAGCGGTAGCGATAGCGTGTAGTAAATGAAAACACTGCTTGTATGCATACTTAGAATTTGTATGCATACCCACCTATACAGGATGCGACGGTAGGCAACACTTGATATGTAGCACAGACAAGTCTGCAAGTGTATATCCTGCTTTAATTAAACTTACCAACAAATTACATCTAATAATTTACGCGGAAATTAACACATATACACCGTGTTAGTACATGCAAAAAAAGAAGACATATTTAGCCAGCCCTAAATTGTCTTTTGATATTTGTTTACAAAACAATGGAGAATCAAAAATATATGTATGTATATTGAGTTTCTAGAATTTACTTAGCATCAACTAATGCCGTTAAAACGGTGAAATACTACCCTTTGTAATTGTAATAATCTACAGCATCGTCAGATGATGGGTAAACCACAATGTGAGAGTCGCCTATAAACAATTATTGGACCATTGGCGCAAATTTAAGGTTTTATGACTAATATTTACCAATTGCTCTTAAGCATTGTTGGAATCCAAGTACCTGGAAACAAGCCACCAATTCAGATATACTATACTTTAAGAAATAAAATTCCAATATTTCTATATTTTAAGAAATAAAATTCCAACAAAATTTCGCAAGCCGTAGATTTTCCTACATTTTTCCTTTTGTCCAGCACGAATTAATCGGCGTTATAAGGTTCTTTATTATATCTAATAGTATTAAACGATTTATTTTAACTCGGCTATCTTTTTTTAAGGGCAATGTGCTGGGTAGTAAGAGAAAGAATTATAACACAATGGAGCATTCGTCCGATTGCATGGAAATGCAGGGTTGCACCATAAATGCTGCCCGTTTGCTTGAGCCCCTGGTATAGTAAACTGGACAAAGCTGCTTGGCCAGGCCGAATTGGAGACGGAGCAACACCAAAGATTAAGAAATTACTATTTTTTAACAAAAATAAGTAAATTATTGAGCAACAAAGGACTCTAACAATATTTTGATATCATACTACATTAGTAAATGTACATATTTAAAACACTTAAACTCTCAGAGAAGTTTTTTGTGTTTTTCCTGCCAAAAAAATACACAATTCCAGATAGCATTTCATAAAATTAAAATATTTTTTGTTTTTCTACAGTTCCCGCTAGAGTTGACTCTATATAATCGAAAGGAATCAGGTTTTTAATCCCACCAAAAACTGCCAAACCGGCAGCTTTCCTCCAAATTACTTCAGGAATGTATTCTGCCTCTAAAACAAAAACAAAACAGATTTTTTTGCCGTTCTAGAATGTTTATGTTGCCTCTTCAAACAATGATCAATTGAAAGCAGCTTTTGAAACCAATAAAATGACATTGCTAGCAATGGAACGGAACGAAACGGCTCCTTTAAACCTTGTAAAACTGTTTCACTTTTTACATGATAAGAGAACAAATAGAGACTAACGAACCCTTTCACGACTTCTATCTCAATACAAAAGTGAACGAAATTGAAAACTTTATTAAAAAACATCAATCAGAAACGATAAATAAACACCCACTGGCATCTCCAACCCTTACGTTTTGATAAGGGCTGAAAATGCTGCACTTTTTGTTTTATTAGGAGGCAACATTTTGAAAAAATATACATACATATAAAGAAACCTGGAAAAGATTTTGAGAAAATGACAAGCTATTTTGACTACCCAAGGATAGGGCCGAATAAATGCAATATTTTTATGAGAAAGAAAAACGCTATAAACCATCAATTGCTAAACTGGCAACACAAAATTTTAACGATCTTAAATTACGTTACGCCTCAACTTCCCAGGGAATGTACATTGCTAACAATCTGTGAAATTGATTGCCATTAAGGGGGTATTCTGATGTAATCACTTCGAAAAATCGATTTTTTTTATATTTTGACAGTAAAACATATTCAAAACATGCTGTGAAAAATTCAGACCGAAATTCATAGTATTTGATAAGTTACAGCTCATAGTCGCCGACGTGTCGTAACTGCTGACTGTCTACCAGGCGCCATAACAAGCATGCAGCTGCTACGTTTCTAAACGCATTTTTCTCGAATCATCATTTTCTGAAACTGTCATGTTCTTCTACTCATTTCTAGTTATCGTCCCTACCAGAATTGTTTATTTTCGAAAATATTTTCATATTTTTTTTAAACGATTTTTAACGAAAAAAAACTAGATTTTCGTGACTTTTTTTTGAAGTTCGACTTTTTTTTTAATGAAATTGATTATATTTGGTAGGGACGAGAGCCACAGAACTAATGAATAATAATCCATTTGATTTTTTTTTATTTCAGACAAGATGAACAGTCGCTATCACCATGACCAGTGAACTACTTTTTTTTGTTGGGGACTACTTTGATTTAAAAAAATATATATATTTGTTAATGCCGCCTCGCCCAGTTTCTTTTGCCACGTCTGTATCGGCAGAGCAATCTTTTCCTTTTCGAAGTTTTAATTAGCACGCAACGAAACACTAACTAAAAAAAAGTTGCGCGCGCTATCTTCTTTTGCGACAGCCTAGCGATACAGACGTTGTAAGTGTGTTTCCAATTTGTTATATTGAAATTTATATATTATATGAAACCCTTTGTTATACTCTCGCAACAAAGTTGCTAAGGAGAGTATTATAGTTTTGTTCACATAACGGTTGTTTGTAAGTCCTAAAACTAAAATAGTCAGATATAGATATATATACCAAAGTGATCAGGGTGACGAGTAGAGTTGACATCCGGATGTCTGTCTGTCCGTCCGTCCGTCTGTCGGTGAAAGCTGTAACTTGAGTAAAAATTGAGATATCATGATGAAACTTGGTACACGTATTTCTTGGCTCCATAAGAAAGGTTAAGTTCGAAGATGGGCAAAATCGGAGCACTTCC
>NW_026089623.1:7484395-7514638 GCF_024586455.1 Bactrocera neohumeralis
CCGTTCACCTAGTCTGGAGGGGGATACTGTGACAACGCCGTATTCACCGCTTATAAGCAACCCTTTGTTACGCTTACAAACACCATCCTTTAGCAACGCCGTACTACCTTTTTTCATTCTAGCTGTAAGCAACCCATTTCCCAGAATCCTATCATTCTTCCCTTTTTCCTACAAACCGTCATACCGAACGGACGAGTTCACGGACAACCTCTCGCCTTGTTGAATAATATTTAAGTATTTCTAAATAAATTGTAAATAAACAATAAACTTCCAAATACATATATGCACATTCGTTTTGCTACACCCATCCCGCTCGCTGCAGTTAGCACCACACACGATCCCGTTCAATTCGATTATCTTCAAGGGCTTCCGAAATAAATAAACATTTAACTTTAAGAAAAATAAAGTTTGTATAAAGTTAATGATTCTCTTTATAAATTACGTTGTATATTATACAAGTGTGTCACACTCTATTCAATTTATACATACGTACATGGTGATTACTAGAATGAAAATAGAAATATATCCTGGCTAGAAACTTAAAAAATTATGTTTATTAAATTTTTTAAATTTAGTCGATAATTTTTCCTATCTAACTTGTCAGTGAAAGTATTAATAAAAACATTTTATGCAGGAGCATCAGCCAGCCAACATCAGCAGTGCAAACTGCGCCGTTTTGCCAATATTTACGGTATTACTGAAAAATTTGATACTTATTAAACATATTAGATTTTGGAGCCACGCACACTTAAATATTTTTAAACCACCCTCTTTAATGCAATTCGTTGTGAGATTGTTACATTGAGCCGTTTAGCCACGGATTCAGAAATATGCAAAATCGCATACAATAATTGATTTTACGACATATCTGGCTCTTCAGATGTTTTCATCGTCTATGCCTCAACACCATATAGCTGGACGAGAATAATGAGTGACTTACTTTGGCTTTTGTTCGTCGAGAGAGGTTTTTTCTTCTCAATTGCCTACTCAGTCCAAAGTAGCACTTTTGGCAAGAGTTATTCTGCGTTATCTACAACTTCGAGGTTATAACTGTCAACAGTGACGTGGGAGCCTAGTCGCGAGTGCGACGACTGTTTGTTTTATGACAGGAGATATTTCGTCTTGCCCTCGTTCACTGCCAGACCCATCTGCTTCGCTTCCTTATCTAGTCTGGAGAAAACAGAACTAACTGCGCGGGTGTTGAGGCCATTATTATCAATATCATCGGCATACGCCAGCAGCAATACACTCTTATAGAAGATTGTATGTGAAGATTGTCGACTAAGCTCAGAAGCTCGAATTATTTTCGCCAGAAGTAGTTTGAAGAAGTCACACGATAGGGAGTCGACTAGTCTGAAACCTCGTTCGGTATCGAACGGCTCGGAGAGCTTTAAAATCGACTCTGATAAAGTCCAATCAGTTTTTTGACCGTGGGCTTTAATCTTTCTCACAATACGCTCTATAGAACCTCTTATACGATGAACAAGGAAATTGTAAGACGGGTCCATATTCCCGCATACTTATATGATCACATAAGCCGTTTTAGTACGAAACTAAATGCTGTGTAAATACTGTTATTTAAAAAAATATTCAGCGGCTGTGAATCGAGGCACAGCAAGGTCAACCAGGCGACCAAAACAATTACCTCCAACTATTTTTTTTAAAGAATTAACAAAGTTTATTAAAAAAAAATTGTTAAAATGTCGAACACTTCGGACATGTTACAAAGGAAAGGCGATCTACGCGTAGAAGATATTAGATTTGAGGAAATAAATCTAGACTATATAGGAAGGAGAGCCGAAGATCATAGGAAGCGAGCTCAGGAGCTCAAAAAGGAAATAGCTTCCAAAGAGATGGTCATAAAGGCTAGAAGAAATAGCCCAACTGATAAAATGATAGACTTCATAGAGCAGGCAATTGAAAAAAGATCGGAAAGAATCCGATCTACAATTGCAGAGGAAAAAATAAATACTTTTATAAATGCTGGAGACGAAACTCAAATCGAATTTTACGAAGACCGTCTCAAGAATTTATGGAGCAACATGGAAGGAAATATCCACGAAATGACACTCTATTACAACAATTCATATTTTAATGTTGAGATAGAAAATCTATCTTGGGATGTCACTTACATTTTGAAAAGTATCGCATTGATGACATCAAAAAGTATCGCATTGATGACACAACGGAAGAGCACGACTTAATGGTAGTTGATAATAAGTCAACAACTAAATGCGATCAAAAACCATGCATCCGAAGAAAACTAAAGAGGAAGTTAAAGCAAGCCCCTCCTTAATGAACGAAAATGTAATCAATGTAGAAGCAGTTAAATTTTTGTATAATGATTTTAAACAAGGGATTTTATCACCTACGGGAAGAGAAGACTTTAAGAGGCGTTTTATTCTCCGGGAGAGTCCTCACTTCGGAAGAAGTAGGGAGGCTGGTTATGCTGTTACAGATACAACATTGGTTCTTGACACCTCCGATGAAGAGCCAAATGAAGACATGACAATTAAAGTCGCTGACGATAGAGGTATGACAGCGCAAGATGCAGTACTGAATCCAAAAGCCAAGAAGAAGAAACGGATGAGATGTCTACCAACCAAACACTTACAACAATCACCGAAAGAAGAAGGCAGTGAAGAAGAGAATACTAAAGTGCAAAAACCGAAACGTCACTTCAAAGGTATAGCGTAGTCCAATGTGAAAGAAGAAAAGTCGACAGGACACCTTTCTAACGAATTTGAAGAAATAGTTATGAGCAAACTATCATTAATTCAACATAGAAAGGCGCATAGTCATCGTGAACGTCACTTAGTTGACGAACATGACACGATCACAAACTGTAGTTACTTTTGTCGCCCGGGAGAATGTTCAAAATTGAACATATTCATTGTTTCAAAAAGGCGGAATATACCAATACACTTGTATTTAGACATTTTTATATTCTTTACAAATATTAAATAAGATTAGAAATATTCTAGCTATTGTAATAAATTATACGGTCAACATATATTAGATAAGGCAGAGACAAACAAACAAACGTACGTAACGTACAAAACGTACATAAATAAACACATAAAAATATATGCATTTATATGCAACACACATACATATGTATATGATATGTAAAACGCATGCACTCAAAAAATATAATAGGGGTAATCATAATCAGGTGCAAATGGTCTTGGAAATGCAAATTTCAGTGCAAGTGCAAAATATTTTTGCACCATATTCTTAAAAAAAAACAAATTACATGTGTTTTGCAAATGCAACACTGTTATGTAAATGCTACACTCAACCCCTATTGTATATGTGAAAATTAGTATTGCATTTCAAACAGGTGATTTCTTTTACATACATATTTATTTCGATTTTTGGCGCGTCAGGTAAAATTTTTGGTAAGAAAAGAAATTTGAAAGAATTAACAATTTAAAACTTAATAAAACTATTTACAGGAATATGAGTGATAAAAAAGTGAAAAGGGAGCGACCGAACAAAAAATGGACAAAGGAAGAAATCAACAGGCTTCTGGATTTTTAGGAGGAAGCCGATGAAATTGAGGTAAGCATTTTAAGAAGTTTGAAATGTATAAATGCTTATTTATTTACTTTTATTAGGCTCCAACAGCAAAATTTTTTTACAAAAAATGCATTGTGGTTAAGGGAATCGAAGCCACGTGGGACTTGCTGCGGTGAAAGGTACGCCACCTAAAAAGTACATTTAAAAAAGCGAATGATTATCGCACCTCAAGTGGCGCTGGAATTGATGAAATGGTTGTGGGCGTTGGCAGTTTTGAAGGTAAATGATTTGGGAAAATAAGTGATTAAATCTTTTACAGAAAAAATTGAGAAAATGTGCCCCCATTACAATCGCCTAAACAAAATTTTCTGAGCTAAGTCGCATGCGCAAAATAATTTCTGCGCTGTCGAGACGGGCAATGACTTGCTGCTTATCTCGCCAAAGCCGTCAACAATTTCACCGTCAACAATTTCCCCACCAGTACATTCACCGCCAATAGTCTTTCCACCAGCAATTTCACCGCCAACAGTTTCGCAGCAACCACTCCCACTTGCGGCTGATTTTCCACAATCAGTTAAAACCATGGATAAAAAAATGAAAATACAGGCTCCAAACCATCAGCGGCTTGTTTGATGATTTACCAGGAAAACAGAATGGAGTTGGAAAAAGAAAAGCTTCAATTTGAAAAATAAAAGTTGGAGAAGCACCTAGAACTATCAAAAGCTGAAATTGAATGAAAAAAAGAGCTGAAACTTAAGATAATTTATTTGGAGCAAGATGAAAAAATAAAAAGGCTAGAAATGGAAAAAGACGAACGAATAGCTATGTATGAAATAAAAATGAAATACATGAAATAATCCAAAATGTAACATTTTTAGGGTTTATTCAAACATTAATGAATGTATTGCTAGCCATTTAGTTTCCCCTTTTCTGTTTGGTTGTACATATTTGCTTTCCTCACCGTTGTCATCAGTGTACGTGGTGTCCTCATCGAGATTTGTATATTCGTAGTTTGTGCTGTCATCCTCTCGTAGTATGTTGTGCCATATACAACACACAACAAACCAATCACAACATAAATTGTGGCTTTCTTTATTTATAAGGCGTGCTCTGAACTCCTTAAGATTGCAAAACCGCTCCTTCAATAGGCCGAAGCAATGCTCGACTCGAACTCGAAATTTACTGTGACGCAAATTGAAATTAAATCGAGAATTTATGTCTAAAACTCGAGCATTACTTCGGAATGGAGTTATCATAGTTTCGGACAAAGGATAGGCTGAGTCACCAGCTAACCACTGCTGTGACGAAAAAAATTTGTCTTTTTGCAAGAAAAGTGAGCTGCTGCGGTATACTTTCGCATCATGCCAACTGCCAACATGTTCCACCATTACGTGTCGTATTTGTATTTGTAGAGTATATGTGCTTACGAGAAAAGAATGATATAGGATCGATAACTGGCGATTCTGCTAGCTTTATCTCCGTACCATCAATATAGCCAATGAAAAATGGCATTTCGGAATACGTAGCATGTACAATTTCTGATCGCTCTGTTTCATTTGGCCAAAAAAGGAAGGAATCTCTTAACGTTAGTATAGCACTGAAAACTCTTTTCGTAATTATGGATAGAGTTCCACCATCTCCTACATAAAAAATGTTAAAATTTTTTTCAATGCAGCACCCTCTCTGCATGAGCCCAGACGATAAAGTACAATTGCTAACTGCGAATCCACAGGAATCTGTTTCGAGGCATGTGCTTTATTGAATTCCGGATCGTTCATAATTAGGTGAAATATATTGTTAAATTGTTCCTTGCTTACTCGAAGCATTTGTCGGAACCGGTTTTCGTCGAATTTATTCAAGATTTCATTTCGCCATACTGGTGACTTTGGGACTTCATGCTGAACTCCGCACCGGCATGAAAGCACTACTGCAACATTCATATCCAATTCACCTAAAATTTTATCGACCGACTCACCATCTTCGTCCACTTTTGTATAAAAAAAGGAACGATGAATATTAAAAGATATTTAGTCACAAACTTTTACCTATTATATTAAGAATATCATTTGCCGTATTCTCTACCAAATAATTAAGAATTTTTTCTCTTTCGCTTTTCCTTGGCATGATTGTTACTGAGAATATTAACCAAATATTTTATTTCACATTTCACCACTACAAATCAGCTGTCAATTTTACAGGGTTGTATTCAGATATAAAAAAAACAGTCGCTCACTTTCTATTGGAAAATGCTACATTTACACTTTTGCATATGCAACGATGCATCGGATTCTGATTACCCTTAATATAAACATATTAGGGGTATTCTCTTGCTCTTGCAAAACCCGGTGCACGGTGCAAGAATTGCAGATTTACAACGGCACAACAACAAACACACGCAGAAAGATATTTGCAAGGGCTGTAAAATATGTCAGAATACCTATGTATATTTGCGTGCAATGTCACGCAAAAATATAATTGCAACCCTGTTGTAGTTGCCATTTTACATACATAAAGACATATTACGTCGTTAAATTGTTGAGAAAGGTAAGTTTTAAATAGATTTTAAAATTTCTTTTTAATTTGTAAAGAATTTTTACAGTTTTCCACAAATATGAATAGCGAAGTTGCGCCCCCAGCGAAGAGGAAAAGGCAGCAGCCAAACAAGAAGTGGAAGGAGAGTGAGGTGCACTCTATAATAGAGTTTTTAATGGAAGAGGCGGAATTTGAGGTAAGTTGATACGTTTTTTTTTTAATTTTTTATTGAATTCGGTTTTCTATTATTTCAGGCTCCAACTGCGCAATTGTTTTATAAACGATTTTTACATAACTCGCAGTTGGATGTCTCATGGGATCTGGTGCGGTGGAAGGTCCGACATTTGAAGGCGCAGTACCGTAAAGCCAATAAATGGCTTGCGTCAACGGGTGCAGGACTACAAGATGAAGCTGACGGCAGAACCATCGAAGGTTAGTATTATACAGATATTTTAAATTTATTGTAAATAAAACATTTTTTTTACTAATTTCAGCAAAAATTGCTAAAATGTGTCCATTCTACGACCAGCTGAGGGAAATATTTGAAAAGCGGTTGCCGGCCCCGCAACCGTTACTGGTTGAAAGCAACCTTCCTTCGCCTCAGTTATGTCCAGTTAGTTCTGCACCAGAATTCGAAGCAGAATTCTTGGAAGAATGTGTACCTGATGCGCCATCAAATGCCGCATCTCCGATCGCACCGATCTCCACACCGGTATCAACATGCCAACGGTCAATTCGTCCTCCGAAATCATCCGTTGGACGATTGGCGGCTATCCAAGCAGAAAAAATTGCTATGGAAGCGAAAAAACTGGAGTTTGATAAATATAAATTCGAGGAGGAAAAGAAAATTCAAGAAAAAAAGTTAGACATTGAGTCAAAAAAATTAGACATAGGGTTGAAAAAAATAGAAACTAAGGAAAAATTCAAAATGTTAGAATTAGAATTAGAATACGTGTTCTTAATTCTTTGAGGCTGCCAAAGCGTTCTTTTAGAATCCCAAAGCAATGTTCAATCCTAACGCGATATCTGCTATGACGCAAGTTGAATGCTTTACGCTTTGAATAGTCCATTTGTTGTGAATTTGTTCGAAATGGCGTGATAAGAGTGGTCAGTAATGGATAAGCAGAATCTCCTGCTAGCCATTGAGAAGAAGAAAAAAGTGAGCCTTCCTGAGTGGAGAGAGCACTAGTACGAAACATGCGAGCATCGTGTACACTACCAAAGTGTCCCGCTACTACATGCCGAATCCTTAACTGTTAATCGCATACAACTTGTGCCTTTGTGGAATAGATTCGGCTTTTTGAAAAATAAGCCGAATGGTTAACAACTGATGTTTCTGCAAGTTTCAATTCAGTACCATCAATATACCCTATGCAATGTGGCAGCTCATTGTACGTTGTTTTAACGATATTTTGTCTTTCATTGGTATCAGGCCAAGTGATATATCTAGATTTTAACTCCAAAATTGACGAAAATACTCTCTTTGTAATCTTATAAAGCGTTTCACCATCTCCTACACCAAACAGTGTAGCTACTTTCCGAATCGCCGCACTTTCACCCGATGAACCCAAACGATATAAGGTTATAGCTAACTGCATTTCTACTGAAAATTGCCTAATGGATTGAGCGTTGTTAAACTGTGCACTATCTTTGATCAAGGACAATGGCAACGCAAATTGATCTCTTGAGACTCGGAGCATTTGTTGGTAACGTCCTTCGTCTAAATAGTGAAGAACATTAGTCCTCCATTCCAAACACATAGGCACATTTTGATAATTTCCGCGATGGTTCGATAAGATAATTGTAAGACTTTCATCCAATTCATCCATAGTTTTCCAATAGCTATTGCCGTCTAAAAAGTTCAAACTTTTGATTTTTTAAAGCTTAAAAAAGTGAAATAAACAATTACCATCCAGATGTAGTAATATATTAGAAGCAGCTTCTTCAATTATAAAATGAACAAGTTTTTGTTTCTCAGAAGTTTGTGGCATTTTTAAAAAATAGATTCGTTAATCTTTCGCAATTTGTTTTGTTTTGTTATTTTTTCAATCACAATATTCGTTAAACGAGTCATGCACAAAAAACATTCACAAAAGTTTTGCATAATAGTCATTCACAATAAATTCACCGAATCAGCCGTTCATATATCACTAGATTCTACAATGGGTGCTCTCGTGCTCTTGTATATTTCGGTATAGTATTTTTGCAATCTGAAATCTTGCAAGAGCAAGAGAATACCCCTATTTACTTAGGTTTGGGCAATTGATTACAAATGCACATGCGCATGCGCAAACAACACAAACCATGCAACATAAATTATATGATAACACACACTTTTGTCAAATATTTCAATGCAATTATACATTTTTTCTCTATGTACTAACACCAACGCACATTATCGGGTTATTTTTTGTTTACCTAAATGCTATGAAAAAAAGTGTTTTTTATTTCTTGATTTATTTGAATGAGTGCGAAGGAGAAAATATAATTGTCAATAAAGGCCAAAAGAAAATCCCAAAAAGGGTAATAAAAAAACGATTGATAGACGCATGTCATTCGTGCTCGTACCATCGCAAAGGAGGCTCGTACAACAAGAAGGTAAGTAAGTGAATTTTATGTGATTTTTTTAAAAATAATTTGGAAATAATTACTTCATTTGTTTTTATAGCATTGGAAATCAGAATGAATTGGAAATAGCGGCAGCAGCAAAATCATCGGAAGCAGCAAATAATATATCAATTGTTAAGTAAGTATGTGAAAAAAGTGTGTGTACTTTGAAATTGGATTGCGCAGTCCAATATAATATGTACATAAGTATGCAATGTAATTATTATTTATTTTCAGGTATTAATAACCTTTATTTTGTTTCAGTCTTTTTTCAGATATTTGTCTTTTATTTTCAGGTATCAATAATGTTTCTCTTTAATAAATTAAATATATTTTTATTTATGTAAATTATAATAAATTTTATGTGAGTATGTAAAAAATAAATTAAAATAAAAATTTTAAAAATTGAAATGTTTTGTTTAAAATTTTAAGAAATTTTAAAAGTAGGAATCAAAAATTGCAACCTTGCATCAGCTGTTTAAAAACATAAAATGCAACCCTGCATCAGCTGTCGATTGGGGATATTGAAGCACATGTACTTTTTTATATGACACTGCTGAATGAGCGCAACAGAGATGTATGATCACATGTATACGTACGTGTTAGGGGAAAAGTGGGTAGAATCTTCACGCGGCCTATGGCGATCTACCCACATTTTTACTTTACTACCAACTGTTTCACTGGTTTTTTACCCACTCATGGTTGGCAGGGCAGTTAAAAACAACCCCATGTGGTGTGCCGTACATACACATATATTTAATTAGATAAGTAAGACTTCAAAAATAGTATATAAGGTTTACATATTTAAAAATAAAATTAAAATGAAATAGTTCTCAGCTTGAATAAGGTCTTTGTTTTCCCCCCACCAGTTATAAGGATCTAAAGAATCTTATTTAAGTTTTAACGTTTGATTTTACAAATCAAACAGTTTGATATTAAAAGTGAAACAACATCGGAAATGAGATGTGTTCAACTTTGACAGTTGATTGGATTAAGAAAGTTTTGACGTTGCGCAATTGGAAAAAGAGGGAAATTCTACTAAAAATAAATGAGATCGAAGGGATCTTTTCCCACCGTTCAAGATCCAAAATAAAAAGTGTACAACAAAAAAGAAAATTAATGAAAACACGAATTGTTTTGTGATGTGTTGGATAATGTTATTACTTTTTAATTGAAAATTACTAAACACGTTTGTTCATCAAAAAAGCAGTTGCTTTAATATACGATAAAATTGTAAACGAAATATTAAAGTAGTTTCTCCATGCATTAAATGACCAAACTATCAGGGGTGTTGTGGAATCTGATAGTTGTCGGAATCAGAATTCAAACCGATCAAAAAACGTAGCAGGTGTCATGAATTCAGATATCATTGGTTTGATATTCGAAACAGAATTTGTATCAGATTTGGGTGTCATGGAAACCAATTTTATCGGTTTTGCTATCAGAAACAAAGCAACAAGATAGTCGCTCACAGATTTGAAATGTAAGCTAAGAAATCAAGTCATTTTATTATTTCGAATTAATTTATCTTCATTTCCATAGGGGAAACATAAGTATAAAACACGAAATATTTTAATTATTGAATTTTTGGGAAAAAAAATCCGGATATTTAAAGATATTAGATTTACAAAACGTAATAAATGTAATTTAACACCCAAATGCGTCTTTATTCATTCGATAAATGTTATCTCTTAAACTCTTTCTTTAATTCAAAACTCATTAGAGGCTTTAATAGGATTGCTACCAAATGTATTCATTTGCAAGTTTTGTCACATTAGTACACAGCTGATTCGAATATTGGTTTTGCGTATGTTCAAAAAGACGAAAATCCAATCAGATTCTGTGACACCAATGAAAATCAGAATTGGTTTGCAATTCTGACAGCTAAGCAATTCTGGCTTGGATTCCACAACACCCCTGTATAATAATTTTTAGTCGTAATAAATGTTGGGTGTTTTATTTTAAATATCCAATAACAAGTATTTTGTCTGATCTGCCTACAACTCAAAATATTATAAAAAAACGCTAATTTTGATGTGATCTCACATTAGAATAAGTTGGACATCCTTTTATAACTGTGTATCCTTGAATTAAATTTGAAAGAACTAACATCGTTGGTCTTTCTTTGCTACTTTCCCAATGTAAAAAAATTTATAGTATCTGGTTTTCTTTAATTACGTTTAAATACATAGTCTTAGACGAAGAAGTATTCTTATTATACGAATAGGAAAAGCATTGATTGTGTTTGTATTAGATAGAGATAGATTTACCAAGAATATTGTGCACCAATTAGTACGAAATTAAAGTAAAATTGATAATGTTTACAACTTCAAATTATAATTATTATTACCTGCCTACCACTTTTAAATGATTTTGATATATCTCTCGTAACTCATAACAGGACAATCTCGCACAGCGCACCACTGAAATAGACTTGATTATAGAGATAAAGAGATGCCCAACTCTCCTGTCACTGGAAATGTTTAACACCTACCGAACTTTGACAGTTGACTGGATTGCGAAGGTTTTGACGTAAATAAAATAACAGGTATAATTAATTTTATTGAGTATTGAAAGATCAAAAGTCAGTTGTTTTAATATACCATAAAATCATAAAAAAGGATTTAAGTAGTTTCGCCATATATTAAAAGTCCAATATATGTATAATAATTCGCAATCGTAATAAATGTTGGGTGTTTTAATTTAAATGTCCAAAAATGCTTATTTCGTTCGATCTGGCCACAATGGAAAATGTTATAAAAACCGCTTATTTTGAGGCGGTCTCACACTGGAATAAGTTGGACATCCCATTATCCCTGCTTGATTACATCAGATCTTGTCGCTTGTTCACTTATACATAAGTATAAACGTCGGTATAAGTATTTTGACATGGCAACGTGTTTCTTTATTTAATAATTAATTTAGAAAATAAACAATAACAATTCAAAATTTTAATTTATAATAGTACCCTATAATAATACGTATGTAATAAAATAACAATTTGGTATTATACATATTTATTTCGAATTTTTTCTTCAATTATAACTAAGTATATGGCAATTCAATGGGTGGCATAAGTATTTTGACATCGAGTAAATCAGTCGTTTTTGAATGCAAATTAAAAGTGAGTGCAATTATTTTGATTTTTCGAATTATTTACCAAATATACATAAACAAAAATTTTAGTTATCGTTTAAATGGTAAAAAAAGCAGAACTAAGTTACAAAATAAAAACAGAAATAGTGACTAAGTTTAGCTTGGGTATTTTCTTTATAAATATCGCTGAAAATTATAATTTATAACGCCAAACTATTTATTATCAAATTAATAACCATAAAAATACAGAAGACACTCATAATTTACACCGAACAGGCAGGAAACATAAGACAACAGAAATTGAGGATCGTTTGATTTTGCGAGAAAGCAAAAAGGATCTCTTTAAAATGGTCGTTTTAAAATGGAATAAGGACAAAAGTTTTTCCATTACTGAAAGAACAACTCGCAGGCGATTGAAAGAAAATAACTTTAATACATATATAGCAAGGACAATCTCCTTCATAAGCCTTAGAAATAAAATTGAGAGGTTGGAATTTGCCGAAAAATTCATAAATAAGCCCCGTGATTGTTGGCGTAATATTCTTTGGACTAATGAAAGTTTTTTTGAATACCATTCATCGCCTAAAAAGGTGTATGTAAGAATAAATACAAATGTTAGCAAAACACGTACACCCGTTTGCCAGAAGGTTAGGCATGGTGGCGGAAGTGTCTTGTTTTGGGGATGCGTATCTTATAAAAGGTTGGGAGTTTTGATTCCCATCGATGATTGCATGAACCAACATCAATATTTAAGAACATTAAATGATCACGCATTTACTTCTGGTGGTAAATTAATAGGGGAAGTTTTCATTCTTCAACAGGATAACGCTCCGTGTCATAAGAGCAAATTAATTAAAAAGTGTTTTGTCAGAAGTTGGATTTGAAACGCTTGATTGGCCACCCGAAAGTTCAGATTTAAAAATAATAGAAAATGTATGGTCGTATGCAAAACAAAACCGGTCCGCTGATTTGACAAGAACAAGAATAACTGAAGTGGTAAATGCCTGGAAGAACATTTCAACTGATTTTTCCAAAGTTCGGTAAAGTCGGTTCAAAATCAGCTGGAATTGGATAGAAAGGCAAGGGATCGTTTTATTATTTATTAATTTCAAGTTTAAAAAGAAATAAAAAAGGTAACTTATATTTAAATGTAAAAAAACGCAATGTCAAAATACTTATGCCGCCCATTGAATTGTCATATATATACTTAGTTCTAATTAAAAAAAAAACTACTAAACAAATATGTATAATTCCAAATTGTTATTTTATTACATATATGTATATTAAGTATTATAAAGTACTATTATAAATTAAAACTTTGAATTGTTATTGTTTACTTTCTAAATTAATTAATAAACAAAAAAAAAACACGTTGCCATGTCAAAATACTTATGCCGACATGTGTGGCTAAATGAGTCTCAGACCCCCCTCAAAATATTACACTCCCACACCACACACATTACATACACCACACCATCATTCCACATTAGATGGTATGTTATAAAAAAGCTATGCAAATTCCATACAGCCTTTCTTAAAAAACTGAATATCTCGAGAAGTATTAATGATATCGATTTTGACAAATAAAATTTCCTACAAGTTTGTGATGAACATTTTTTCTAAAGCTCTTGTTATTTACGAGATATATACAAAAAATGTGAATTTCATGGAAAAAGTTTAGAACCCCGTACTACCTAGCCGGTGTGAATTACGACTTTGTTGCACTGGGCACCTTTGTAGAGTGAACAATTCTGAGAAATACGTGTTTAAAGTCAAAGCGATGCCATAACATACCTCTGATCTGTAGGAATTTAAAGATAAAAAATCACGATTGTAGTGTATTTCCTATGGAAAATTTTACATGCCTTGGTTTAGTTCTTAATGTTAATATTAAGGGCTAAAATTTTCGAGGAATTTTTTTTAGGGTATTTAGGGACTGAAAAAAATTAATAGTTCAAAGAAAAAGAAAACCCTAATATATATATTTATTTACATGTATGAACACAGGAAAAATTTGCAAATATCACATGGTTTGCGGCTATTACTAAATAATTGAAAACAGATTAAACCTAAATTAAATTAAAAACTAAATACGCGTAATTTACGTATGTATTTCATTTGAAGAACTCTTATTCACCTACAAGAGTTTTCGGTTTTCGGCGTCACGTACTATTATACACCGAAATTGATCGCGTTATTTTTTATCAATTTTATTCAGAACTCTTGTTCAACCAAAAGAGTTCTCGTTTAATTATACATTTACATTATATTCTTTACATCTATACGAAGTTTTATCTGAAATTCTTACCGTCTAGTTTACACTTAGACATTTTATATTTTGTATATACATTTTCTAAATGAGCTCAGGTTCAAAAGAATCTAAAGCAAAGCAGTCACTAAAAGTTCTGAAAATGATTTCAGACGAAAAAAGTCCGTGAACACCGCAGAAGCTACACGCTCAAAGCAAGGTACTACAAAACAAAAAAGGATGAAAGACATTTCATACACCAAATTTATTTCTTAGAGTGACAGTCTAATTCGATACTGCACTCGATTTTCAGCTTCACCGATTCAAGATAATTCGGAATCGGTATTAGAAATTAAAAAAGAAAATCTTGACAATTTCTGGACAAGTCTCCAAGCGGCGTATGACGCAATCGTAGAACCTGACGACTTAGATCTACCAAAAAAATTTAAATCCTCGGCTTACGCAAAATACGAAAATTGCTTAGATCAATACGAAAAGACAAAAGCCATGATCTCTGATCAACTATAACTAATCAAATCAATTGCACCTACTCCACAACCGAGAGTAGAGCTGCCACAAAGACAATCCCAAGAGGCAAGTTCAGGCATTCACCTTAAAGTGCCAGTATGCGACAAAGATATATTTCGTGGTGGTTGTGAACAGTGTCCGTCCATTTACAGCCGTGTACATAAACCATCCTAAATTATTACAAGCGCAGAAATTGTATCATCTTAGATACAAAACCAAAGGTCAAGCAGGCGTAATTGTCAAACAGTTCGCTCTCAATGACGAGGAACATTTCAACTTTGCTTGGGAAGCTCTTAAAGCATGTTACGAAAACGGGAGAATATTGGTCGACAAACAAGTGACTATATTAATGAATTCACCAAAAATTCAGAAAGAAAGAAGTGAAGAATTCATAAAGCTTCAATCCACTATTTCAAATTGTTTGTCGGTTCTATCGACACAGAATATTCCCACAAACAATTGGGACCCCATTCTGTTAAATGTATACGCAGCTGTATTACCAGAAAAATCGTTACTTTTGTGGGAACAATCGCTCTCATCGCGAAAAAAGTGGCCAACGTGGCAGCAAATGAAATAATTTCTTACTACCCAGGGTCAGAATGAAAAACGTTCAAAACGACCTCAATAGAAGCTTCAATAGACCTTCAATAGAGTCCAAGCAAGTAGCTACAATAATTTAAATAGAAGCGTTTTCAAGAATCAATCGTTCACATCCGATCAATATAAACAAACGTTATGCGAACTTTGTAGAGAAGGTCACAAGCTCAAATCTTGCGAGAAATTTAAAAAAATTAATATTAGCGATCGAAACAATTTCGTAAGAACGAAAGAATTATGTACCAACTGTTTGCCACATGCGCATACGCTTAAAGATTGCGAAATCACATTTAGTTGCGTTTACTGCCATAAAAGACATCATTCAATGTTAGATATAAAAAATTATTTCAGCTGACCCCCGAACAGCGTAAACGTAAAAAAAAACAAAAGGCTCAGTGGCAACAACAAATTCAGAAAACTGCCAAGAAGCACCATGCTGCTATAAGGTGTTAAAAACCCAAACGCTATATAGCGAAAATCACAGTAGGGTACCACAAAGCTGTTGTCTCCATCGAATCCGAGGAGAACTGTTCAAACTCAGGACCTTAATAGACCAAGGATCACCAAGGATCAAAACAGGCTACAATTGCCAACAAAACTAACCAATTTTGAAATCACGGGAATGTGCGGAAGAGTTGTTCAAAACTCAAATAAAATCTACCACATTACACTCTTTCCCCCAAACCGGATAAGCGCATACAAGCAGAAGCTATTGTCTACCGCAATTAACAAATATGGTACCCAGCTATCATATAAATAGCAAGCATCGGCAAAAGGATTCATACCCAAAGCTAGCAGAAGCAAACTGCAACACACCCGCTCAAATAGATCTTCTATTACGATCTCTTACCACAGATAATATTCGAAGGTATTGAGAAATTTACAAATACACTTCTGGCGCAAAATACCATTTTCGGCTGAGTCCTAAGTGGACTAGTTGCGGAACCAATCACAACAATGACAACTCAAGTTGAGGAAATCTCACACGAGTACCTCAATTCACAACTGAAAAAATTTTGGGAATTAGAAGAACTCCCCCGCATATCAGTCACAACCCCTGAAGATTAGTATTGTGAGGACTTTTACAAAGCCACAACTACTAGATCAGAAAATGGTCGGTACGTATGACTACCACTTAAGCAACAATTTCCTAACACACTCGCCTTAGGTCACTCTCGCACCTCTGCAATACAGCAGTTTCTAAGTATGAAAAGAAACCTACTTAAAAAAGGTGAACTCAAATCAGAATGTGATTGTGTGTTAGAAGAATACCTCCATTTAGATCATATGGTGGAAGTAACCCCGGGGGGGGGGAAAATCGGCAACGGCAAATACTACTCCTTTTGCCTGCCACATCACGCAGTAGTAAAGCCAGACAAAAAAACAACAAAAGTAAGACTTGTCTTTCATGCCTCACAAACCACTACTTCAGGGAATTCCTTAAATGATATCCTATTTACGGGACCCACATTCTAAACAGATTTAAGGCTTCTGATATTAAATTAGCGTATATTCAAATACGTATTCAATGCGGACATAAATACGACCAAGATTTTCAAAGTATTATGTTCCGAAGACCCCACACCAGTCCACTACGCGACTTCAAATTAAAAACAGTTACATTTGGCGTTAACTGTGCACCATATCAAGCCATTCGAACACTCCACGATTTGGCAGAAACACAAAGTCGGAACTTCCTCTGGCAACTAAAGTGTTAAAAACTCAAACGTATTTACACGATATTCTCTCTGGAAGTCACACTCTTCCACAAGTATACAAGGCCTTATCACAGGTATAAAAGATTACGGCAAACCACCCAAATATACTGAAAACTATACCAAACGAAAATTTGATGGACCCTAAATTCCTTATACGAGTATTCGAAAAGGAAAATGCAACAAAAACTTTAGTCATCCAATGGAATGCGATATCGGACCAGTTCTTATACACGACTGAGTCCATATCCGCATTATCAGCCATAATAAAAAAACAGATTTTATCCTGGGTTACAAAACTTTTCGACCCCGCAGGATGGCTTTCGCCAATTATGATACAAGCGAAAATCTTAATACAAGAATTATGGATAGATGGAACCGACTGGGACGAACAAGTGAAACCTCTTCCCTTAGAAAAATGGTCCAAGTTCGCAAGCAA
Organism: Bactrocera neohumeralis; assembly: GCF_024586455.1. Classification (NCBI taxonomy): domain Eukaryota; kingdom Metazoa; phylum Arthropoda; class Insecta; order Diptera; family Tephritidae; genus Bactrocera; species Bactrocera neohumeralis. The sequence goes on from NW_026089623.1 coordinate 7,501,680, forward strand.
TCTGAATGACATTTCTCAGATACAAATTCCACGACGGGAAAACTTCTCCCCCACCCACAAAGTCGAATTACATGGCTTCTGTGACGCCTCTGAAAAGGCATACTGCGCTACTATCTATGTGCGCACGCAAAGTGATACCACGACCACAAGCCACTTATTGGTAGCAAAAGCAAAAGCGGCTCCTTTAAAAACGCTAAGTCTACCACGACTTGAGCTATGTGGCACACTACTACTTTCCAAATTAGTAGCCATGGAGCAAATGCATTTAAACATGACAAAATGCAAACTATATATGTATGTGGTCCGATTTCGAAATTGTACTAGCCTGGTTGGAAAAACCACCACACGCATGGTAGATGTATATTTCTATTCGAACGTCTCAAATACTTGACTTAGTGGGTTCAGCCAGTTGGCGTCACGTAGCCAGTGCTGACATCTAGGTACAAGAGGGTGCAAGCCACTGCACCTTGCCACTACCACCACAGGTGGAATGGCCCCCGATGGTTGATAGAATCTCCTGACTCTTGGCCACAGTCCCCCATGCGCAACATTATCGCCCCAGTGGATCGCAAAATCGCCACCTTTCATACATTATTGGATGATACCGACATCCTTGAATGATTTTCATCGTTTCCAAGAGCTCTCAGAGTAGTTGCTTACATGTTCAAATTTATAGAGCAACTCAAAAGCAAAGTCAAAGCATCAACTAATTTCCCATGCAACACAGTGACTCACCTAGAGTTACAAAAGGCAAAGGTCGCACTAATCACATATACGCAAGCGCACTACTTCAGCCACGATATATCATTACTAAGAGAATCGAAGCCAATTGATAAAAAGAGATCACTCTTAGTACTAAACCCATTTCTGGACACGAATGGACTGCTTCGTGCCAATGGTTGGCTTGCTAATTCAAGCCTTACATACAACGACCGCCACCCCATAATAATTCCAAAGAGGTCTCCATTTGCCGCATTATTCCATCTTCACGTGCAAGATTTGCACTATGCACAAACAGAAAATGCGAACGCAGATTATGGCAGCACTTCCACCTAAACGCTGCAATTTCGCTCTGCCTTTCACCACAACAGGTGTTAATTTTTCTGGGCCTTTTCAGGTTAAGGCGTTCATGTTCAGTACTCCCACTCTCCTTAAAGGCTATGTGGCTGTCTTTGTATGTTTAACGACAAAGGCAGTACACCTTGAGCTTTGTAGTAATCTGACGACGGAGGCTTTTCTCGCGGAATTTGCTCGCTTCGTCGCTCGATGTGGCTTCCCACCAAAAATCATGAGCGATAATGGCAAAACATTCCTTGAAGCTCAACGAGCCACAGAAAAGCAGTTTGTAGATTGCGGTAGAGGGATGCGACCGTTACGACGACAGCAAGTTGCGCAAGCATACGGGCACTGTTTAAACTGCCTATCGCAGACACATAGGCTTCAAGAGTGTGAGTAGAAGGGTCTGTGCCAATTCTGCAACAAGCCGCATCATATGCTGCTACATCGCACCGCGATGCGCGACGTCAATCGGCCCCCTATACCTCGCATCCACACAGCAAGACATCAACCCGTAACTCGAGCAGTGCATCAGCCGGTTGGAATATCGATTCGGCGGCGACAGCCTAGACCCCAACCACGGCGATCCACGGGTCTAGGCAGCGTCGTGACAACGCTGCAACAACTGCAGCGTCTCCTAGGCTAATCAGTCGCCTAGGGGGGCCGGGATGGCTTAATGAGTCTCAGACCCCCTCACAATATTATACCACCACATCACGAACTCAACATACATGAGGACACCACACAAAAAAGAACAAAAGGGACCGATAGACATAGCACCAGCTTTTTTTTAATATCGATACGCACTCGTGACGATCGAATCGCTTGCGCTCCTCTGGACTTAATTTCGCCACATTTTTTTTAACGTTCAAGCACCAGTACAAGGTGAGTGCCGCGAAACCCTACAGTTATTACAATTAGGATGTAATACTACGTTCCCACCAAAAATTTTCAGTGACTATATTACATTTAATCTCCTCACTAATCAAGCCAATTCTCACTGCCGTTGGACAGATATATATACCACCACATCACGAACTCAACATACATGAGGACACCACAAACAAAAGAGCAAAAGGGACCGACGGACATAGCACCAGCCTTTTTTTTAATATCGATGCGCACTCGTGACGATCGAATCGCTTGCGCTCCTCCGAACTTATTTTCGCCACATTTTTTTTAACGTTCAAGCACCAGTACAAGTACCCGTACAAAGTGAGTGCTGCGAAATCCTACAGTTATTACAAAATGGATGTAATACTATGTTCCCACCAAAAATTTTAAGTGATTAGATTAGATTTAATCTCCTCACTAATCAAGCCTGTTCTCACTGCCGTTGGACAGGTGGTTTTGCCATTCAACAATTCACATCGCTTAATATTTTTTAAAAGAAAACATTGTTATATAGTGTTCTGTTATAAAAGCCGTCTTCTTTTAAGTATTTTCGATATAATGGAAGTAATGGACGCATTTTTTTTATTTGGTAAGTCGATTTTCAGGTGAATTGTGATTCATTGCGTTTAATTCATTTGTTTGTTTTCATTTTATTCTCTTTGTAGAATCTAAATCAGCTGTGATAATGTAATAGATTTGCAATGCTGACAAATGCTAAATCAAAGTCGTATAGAGAGTTTTCGCGTAGAGTAGATTCAAATCATCTCGGAGATAAGATTAAGAACTTTTTTGTATGGCGAAATCTTGTTAATTGTATAAGATTAGTGGGATAAACTACTCAACAGCCGAAATCTTCTGATTAAGTGTGGGTCTGAACATGGTATAAGTTAAATATTTGTTACCGTTTTTCACTGAGTGATTTCACGTCATAAAAAACAAAACTGTTCAAGAAAATACCAATGTTTCAATTTGATATAGCATAGTGTCTATGTATATGAAAAATTATAAATACATTCAAAAGGGTATACTTTTGTTTCGAAATCAATAACTTAATTCAAAAATTGAAACTTAATTAAAAATACTGAATTTAAAAAAAAATATCTCCTTCTTCATGTTCGAGTCCGAATATATCCACACTTGGAAGATATGAGTCCTCGATAATATCTATATAGTATATTCAGTGGCATGCAATATAACATCGATCCGCTAAGTACAGCAAGCACATTTCCAAGAAAATATCCAGAAGTCATCAGTGATTCACATTCATATTCCATTGTTTGACATATGTAAGAATATTTATTACGATCCTGTACAACAATTTGTTTGTCAATTCACGTCTATGCAAGTTCACCAGGTCCTATTCGATTACCTTTTCTTTGCCTTTGTTTCAATCATTTATAGTGAAATGTTCATATTTTAGGCGAACTCTAATCGAGCCTTACGGTGCTTCCCACTTAAGAATGGTTTCCTATCATCGCTTTAGCCTTGTGTCGGTTATACCGCCTTGTCACGGACATTGACTTCATGGACATCTCTAATGACTTTATTACTTTTCTTCCAACAAACACTGTTTCGTAGCACAGATAAATTATTTTGTGATTTCTCCGTAGGAAACACAATTTTTATTTAATATGTATAATATAATAACAAAAAGCATTCATAAGTAACGCACCATCACTATTTCAAATTTGTTTGATATGTGACAAAATAAAAATTGTTTGACTATTTTCACAGATATTTCCCTGGCGTAATTTTTTCGTCAATCTTTTATAATTACTGAACTACCATTCTCCGAAGAACCTCCACAGTTGCAAAATTTTGTTTTCATGAGCAATTCAGTTTAGTTCATGAGCGCTGAAAACCATCGAAAAGGGGGAGTAGAGAAACTATTAGCTGATAAGATATAAACAAAGGCATATCTGGGAGATGCTCATGGAGAAAAAAGTAAATGTTATTGACATCCAAGATGGACCACTTTTGACCAGAAAATTATTGTATTGTGTTTTTTTTCTTTAATTTATGGAAAAGTTATCCCAAAAATATTAATTTAAGAAAATGCACATTCTACGAAATGAGTAATATAGTATCGTTACTATCTTATTAAATGAATAATATCGGGTAATTTTGATGATAGAAAAGCTCTATCGCTAAATAATCACCTTCATATCAGCACTGAAGATTCTCTAAACTCGAATAGAAATCATTTTAAAAATATTCAAATATTGCTATTGAAACGGGAATAACAGGGTTGCATAATCTATTTTTAAACAACTCTTTTTCAATATATTTATCATATTTTATATTATAAAGATAATGCAAATTCTACAAATAATTTATTTAAGAGTTATACAGACTAAACACTACACTAAAGATACAAGGCCAGGTTTACCACAGAGTAGGCTTATTACACTGTGGAACATTTTTGGGATTATTGTCTGGGGGGTGAGAAATTCCAAGTCAGGGTGATGGTACTAGGTCAGTATAGTAAAATCCTCAAAGGGCTTGGCGTTCGTATGTGTCAGTTTTTTTATGACCTTTTAAATTTTTTCCTTATCTTGCTGTTTTTTCGCTTAGTTGTAACATTTTGGCAAAAACGTAGTTTAACATAACTCGCGAACTACTATTATCTATTTTTCCAATCCATTAGACGGTTGTAGCAGCTTTTACACACTATATTTGGTACCCAATTTTCGTTCACTATAACATAAGAAAAAATTTAAAAGGTCATAAAAAAAAACTGACACATTCGAACGCCAAACCCTTTGAGGGTTTTACTATACTGACCTAGTACCATCACCCTGACTTGGAATTTCTCACCCCCCAGATTAGCTGTTGTACTGTGTTATTGGCATTCGCTGATGAAAGCTATCAATTTTTGCAAATTTATTTTGTTGAGAATTCCTATATTGAAGTTCAAAGTCGTTTCTCTATCGCTTCAGGTGTAAGAAGAGGTATTGTTGAACGCCTACAACATTTTTCTACAATAAAAAAGATTTTGTTCGATTATTTCAAACAGTCTTTGATCGTATGCCATCGGATGATTATAAAATTGTCACTCGAGCTTATAAAACTCCTGTTGGGGAGCACGCAAGGATATTTAATTCTCCTACCATTGATGAAGTTGACATTGTTATGGTCGGAGACGAATTCCAGTTGCGTGGTATTGTGCTGCATCGTAGGAATTCGAATTTACAAATTGTTTCTGAAACGGATGGTTGCTATGATGCTGTACAATGTCCGATTTTATTTTGGCATTTACAATTTTTCCATATGTCCAAATAGGTTTCAAAGTTTTATAGTAGACTAGGATTTTATTTGATATTGTTAAGGTGATTTCTTGCCGACCAAAGAGGGGTCGAATAGTTACATAACCGTAAACGTATCACTCGTCACGTAAAAGCCTGTATTTCTTTTTATGACATACGTGATCGTAACGCTTCTATCGTAATCTGGCATGATGACATCTGTGAACGAGTATATATCGGGTGATTTTTTAAGAGCTTGATAACTTTTTTTTAAAAAAAACGCATAAAATTTGCAAAATCTCATCGGTTCTTTATTTGAAACGTTAGATTGGTTCATGACATTTACTTTTTGAAGATAATTTCATTTAAATGTTGACCGCGGCTGCGTCTTAGGTGGTCCATTCGGAAAGTCCAATTTTGGGCAACTTTTTCGAGCATTTCGGCCGGAATAGCCCGAATTTCTTCGGAAATGTTGTCTTCCAAAGCTGGAATAGTTGCTGGCTTATTTCTGTAGACTTTAGACTTGACGTAGCCCCACAAAAAATAGTCTAAAGGCGTTAAATCGCATGATCTTGGTGGCCAACTTACGGGTCCATTTCTTGAGATGAATTGTTCTCCGAAGTTTTCCCTCAAAATGGCCATAGAATCGCGAGCTGTGTGGCATGTAGCGCCACAATATTCTCTTCTGTACGCACTGTACGCATTCGTGTGGTTGGTTTAATGTCCAATAAAGTAAACTGAGTGCGAAACTTGGTCACAATCGCATTAATTGTTTGCTCACTTGGTCGATTATGTAGACCATAAATCGGACGTAAAGCGCGAAACACATTTCGAACCGAACACTGATTTTGGTAATAAAATTCAATGATTTGCAAGCGTTGCTCGTTAGTAAGTCTATTCATGATGAAATGTCAAAGCATACTGAGCATCTTTCTCTTTGACACCATGTCTGAAATCCCACGTGATCTGTCAAATACTAATGCATGAAAATCCTAACCTCAAAAAAATCACCCGATATATAGATTTCTTGAGAACTGCGTACTAGCACAAGTAAATTTATCGCAGGAAAGTTTCTTGACCGTTTCTTACGCGATTTTTATATGAAGTTTTTACGTTTCTCGAGAGCTGCGTACTAAGCTTAACTAATGAACTACTGTAATAAATAATTCTATTGTATAAAGACTATACCCGCGAACGGACGTTTCTTTGTTAATCGGGAATTTTTAAATTCGACCAAGGCACAGGCAATTAGCTTTTAGTTGCGCATCTCAATGAGTCTATTTTTAATATTTTGAGCAATTGACTGTGCATTTTCAATTTCTTCCAGTTTCGGTCGAGTGCAAGTGATTTAAGGGACAAATACTGAAAATAAATGTCTGGACAAAGACATTAAAACAAAAAAACAAAAGTATATATGTGACCTGGTCTACGAAAAGGGGACTTAGGTGTCAAAAAATAACGATAACGAGAAACTGACGAAACGAGTTGTTTATTTTTAACTACCAGTATTTCCCAGAAAACTAGTACATACGTACATATTAAAAATTCAAAGAAAACAAGAAAAAACGTTAACTTCGGTTGCACCGAAGCTAAATACCCTTCACAGGTGCATTTCTGTTAGCAACTATGTGTTCAGTTTGTATGGAAGCTATATGCTATAGTCAACCGATTTGATCAATTTCTTCGGAGATTACATTGTTGCTTTAGGAAATAATATATACCAAATTTCGTGAATATTTCTTGTCAAATGTGAAAGTTGTCCATACAAGAACTTAATTCCGATCGTTCAGTTTGTATGGCAGCTATATGCTATAGTCGACCGATCTAAACCTTTTCTTCGGAGATTACATTGTTGCTTTAGGAAATAATATATACCAAATTTCGTGAATATATCTTGTCAAATGTGAAAGTTGTCCATACAAGAACTTGATTCCGATCGTTCAGTTTGTATGGCAGCTATATGTTATAGTGGACCGATATCGGCCGTTCCGACAAATGAGCAGCTTCTTGAAGAGAAAATGATCTTTGCAAAATTTCAAAAGGATATCTTAAAAACTGAGGGACTAGTTCGTATATATACAGACAGACAGACAGACGGACGGACAGACAGACGGACAAACAGACGGAGATGGCTAAATCGACTCAGCTCGACATACTGATCATTTATATATATACTTTATAGGGTCTCCGACGATTCTTTCTGGGTGTTACAAACTTCCTGACAAACTTAATATACCCTGTTCAGGGTATAAAAATACATTCGAAATATTAGCAGTGGCTTCTGAAAAAAATAACACTTTGCATATATGTACATACATAAAATAATTGAGAAGTGCACACATGCGACATACACTCAAGTGAATAAAAACGAAACGAAGTGGTAAAATCAAACATAAAGAAAATAAAATACAAAATAACCTAAAATAAAAAATTGAAAAAATTGAGAGAAACGTTTTGTGAAGAGTGTGGTGAAAATATAACACATACATATGTACATGGCATACGTACGGTAAAATTCACCAATCTAATAGTGCGCAAAAAAAAAAGAAAAAAGAGAATCCAAAACCAAAAGGTGGATAATTCGGTTAAACGGCATACAGTGGAGTGTTAAAATAAAAGCAGTGTTGAAATAAAAGCATTTGTATTTATTTTTTCTGATAAAGTTAGTGCATGAGATTTATTGCGGTAAAGCAAATTTATTAAAAACTACCGCCAAAAGCATAAAGTGCCGTTGAAAAAAAAGAGTGTCGCGAGTGCCGCTAAAAAAGTGCCGGAAAAAGGTACAAACCCGTTAAAAAAAGAGCCGTAAAATCAAAAACCGACAACTTCGGCCGTTAACACAACGTTAAACAGCTATTTTGGGGTAACATCACATCGGTACCGAACGGGCTTGCGTCAACACCATCGTCCCACTGCTGCTGCGTCAACGCCGACTTTCTCGCCGCTGCCAAGCCAACGTCAACACCGTCGCTGCTAACGTCGACGCCAGATCCTCTGCTTCGTGGGAATGAGCCGCAATTGCATTCTCTGCAAAAGGGAAGTGAACGCAGGCAAACGGCTTATGCATTCACAACAGGTAACGAGTGCGAATCACTTACATTGGTCCGAATAAAGAAAAATACGAAAAGTAAAAAAAAGAACAGGTGCACACTTTCAGTTTTTGGCTCTCCCTTCTTTCACAATTTTTCACATTCGTATATTTTTATATTATTGCATATTTATCATATCTTAATATTCACATACGTATATATGTATATGTACATTAGAGTGATTCAAAAAAAAAAATTTTTTTTTCGTTTGGTACTCGGAAAAATAGGTTCCTAGACACCTCTAAGAAAGCCTCTCCAAACATGAGTTTTTAATTGTAACGGGAAGGTCTTCCTACATACAGTTTTCTATTTTTTCTTATTATCAGATAGAAAAATTTATATCTCGCTTCCAACTACTTAAAAAAATATATTGTTCCTTAGATTTTGTAGGAAATTGAATGCTCTACAAAAAAGGTCTACTATGATTTTTTCGTAAACCCAAACGTTTAAAAGATATTAACAGTTAAAGTTTGATTATTTTTGGGAAAATTTTTTATTTCTTATGAATTTTATAACTCAATGAAAAAAAAATTATTATGAATGATGAAATTCACAGTTTTGTAGGAAATTTACTGCTCTATAAAAATGGTCTTATTTGATTTTTCGATTAAGTTAAGCGTTTACGAGATATTCAATGCATATTAGGGTGGATCAAAAAAAAACTTTTTTTTTTCGTTTGGTACTCTGAAAAACAGGTTCCTAGACACCTCTAAGAAAGCCTCTCCAAAAATCTATTCATAATAATTTTTTTTCATTGAGTTATAAAATCCATAAGAAATAAAAAATTTTCCCAAAAATAATCAAACTTTAACTGTTAATATCTTTTAAACGTTTGGGTTTACGAAAAAATCATAATAGACCTTTTTTGTAGAGCATTCAATTTCCTACAAAATCTAAGGAACAATATATTTTTTTAAGTAGTTGGAAGCGAGATCTAAATTTTTCTATCTGATAATAAGAAAAAATAGAAAACTGTATGTAGGAGGACCTTCCCGTTACAATTAAAAACTCATATTTGGAGAGGCTTTCTTAGAGGTATCTAGGAACCTATTTTTCCGTGTACCAAACGAAAAAAAAAAAAAATTTTTTGAATCACTCTAATATACATACATATGCATCTATGCATCTATGTAGGTGAAAGGGGGATTGTGGGATTTGCGGTAGCATTCTTAATTAAACATTAAGGTGCGACATTTTTATATATTGCAGACAAAGCATTTTAAACGAAATAAAGTTTAACAATCCGGTTCTTTGGAAAACTTTCTCGTTAAAAAAAAAAAAAATTTCAAGAACGCGCAACTGTGCTATTGCTCATTTTGCATACCTCATCGGTGTGGCTTTCGTATACTTGAGAATCGATATTATTTTTTCTCGTTTTCGTAACCGATTCCAAATATATTTGTTGCTATTGGTTTGGCTGTCGTATATTTGGGAATCGATATACAAGTATATACATACATATATTTTTCGTTTTCGTTATCGATTTTTATTATATCTGTTGCCAATCTGTATAGTCTCTTTTTTTCGGAAATTTAATTTAAACTAGCAAAAATGAGCAAGCCAAAGCCAACTATCGCCAACCTCTCTCCAAGTAAGGAGTTGATTGACTTAAAGTCATTAAATCGTCAAAGGACGGTGGCTAAAAGTAGCATTTTGCGCATAAAGACGGGTCTTTTAGAAAAGACTATGTCATTAGATAAAATCGAATTGGATTGTCGTCTTGATATACTAAATTCACATAGTGAGAAATTGATGAAATGTCAATCTAAAATTGAAGAGATTGATGAAGACGACATGGCCCGAGGGGAGTTAGAGGACATAATTACAGAAACAAAATCTATAGTTAAAACAATTTTGGCCAAAAATAGAACATCTATTGCTGAAACATCATTCGTAACGTCTCACAGCTCAAGGCTCCCAAAAATGAATTTGCCGAAATTCAAGGGAGAATATTCGGAATTTAAAAATTTCATGAGTTTGTTTGAGAGTTTGGTTCACAATGATCCAAACATCCCAGATATTGAAAAATTTAACAATTTGGTTAATTGTCTATCTGGAGAGGTTCTGGGCACGGTAAAGGCGTTTCAAATGTCGGATGAAAATTATCCGAAGGCGTTGGCAAGTCTCAGAAAGGTTTACGACAATAAATGTTTGATTCTCTTTAATACGATTTCAAAACTTTTTGAGCTGCCAACTATCCCTAAGCCATCAGCCCCTTAATTGCGCGCGATGATTGATGAAGTGTCGGCTGTATATGACTCATTGCTATCGCTGGGCGATGAGAAACAAATCACAAATGCGATAATTATTCACATAGATAATGATAAAAGTTGACTCTGCCACCCGATCAAAGTGGGAAGAACAGCTGGATTACGGAAGGATACCTTAAATGAAGCTACCTTAAATAGACGGTACCAGCACCTATCAGCTGAAGGCGCATCATCTTCGAGGACGAGACCCATAGCAGCAGCCAACGTGAACCACGTGAAGCAGCCTCACATGAATGGAACGAATTACGCTTTAGTTGCAGCGAATACAAAGCAGCCGACATGCCAGCAGTGTAAATCGAAGGACCACTACTTAACAGCTTGCCCCACCTTTAAAACTCTCTCTGTTCAACAGAGATTTGAGTTTGTCAAATTGGGTCTCTTATGCATAAATTGTTTGCGTAAGGGGCATACGGTATCCAAGTGCAGAGCGGATCGATGTCGCGTGTGTAATCGGTCCCACCACACATTACTGCACCAGTATCCTGTATCCTTCGCTGCTGAACCTCATCCGCAACCAACAACAACTACACACGCAATGCATACAATAAGTGTGCCTGATGGGGTAATGTTGGCAACAGCAGTTATTCTGGTGAGATCATGCTGTGGAGAGTACCTGCCCGCAAGAGCCTTGCTGGACACAGGTAGTCAAGTCAACTTCATGAAGGAGGATTTGGCCCAAAAACTGCGGATTCGACGCCAAAACAGGGCTTTAAATATTATAGGGATTGGAAATTCAAGTACAAAAGTCGGGGCCAAATTAAGCGCATTTGTTAAGTCGCGCGTAAATAACTATGAATTTTCGGCAGAATTCTGGATTATGCGATGTATTTCGGCTTATCATCCAGACCATACCTTTAACATTAATGGTTGGAAAATTCCGCACAATATTAAATTAGCGGATCCAGAATTCCAAAAATCTCAAAAGATCGATATGTTATTAGGAGCAGAAACCTTTTTCGATTTATTAGCGGTTGGTCAAATTAGAAGTGGCCCTAATCAACCAACGCTACAGAAAACTCTTTTGGGATGGATTGTGTCTGGCAAATATGTCAGCAGTCTTAGTCCTGCTCCCGAGGTAACTAGTACATTATGCCAAACTGAAGAAGATTTAAAGTCAATAGGCTGTGGGCTTGCTACCCCCCTAATTTGAAAGATAATGAATAATAGCACCCTTCCCCCCCTAGGACCACGGGGGGCCCTAGGGCAGCCTCCTGAAAATGGTATAAAATCGTAGTTTTTCCATACAATTTTCGCTAATTATTATAAAATTTATGTATTTTTACGCATAGAGTGACTCTATTTTTATACAAGACCCTGAAAAGTGGGCAATATATTACGTCCATATAATGAAAATTTGGAATAAAAAATCGCGCGACACAATACTTTTTTAATTTTATTGAAATTTGCTGCTTTTAGATTTTTTTTTGCTTTTAGAATTTTTAGGAAAGAATTATAGTATAGATGCACAGCAAAGAGACGTTAACATTTCAAGTGACATTTTACCATAGACAATTTTTTTTGAGTAAATACTGACAAATATTTACACTATAACTATCAAACTACATCTGTGGAAAAGAAGAAGAACTACATCTGTCATCGAGAAAATAAAGAATTCAAACAACTATAATATAGTTATAGTGAAGCTATATATCCCTCAACTCCTTAAAATGCATTGTCCGTTTTGTAAAAAGTGGATGGAACGGCAGAAAAAAAAATAATAACTGTCCAGATTGTATTAAATTATTATTAAGATGCGACGAATGCTACAACATAATCGCTGTTACCTTCAGATTTTGTACCAAGTGTGGTAAAAATGTAGAACGAATAATACGCGTGAACAGGGCAAAAGTACAAAAAAATATATTAAAGCAAAAGCTGCTATCTAAACCAAAACACGTTTCTAAAATACTATCTTCATCATCTGAGGAGACATTCTGTGAATTAAATTTATCGGCCGAAGACATACAGGACATTGAAGTTATTGAAGACAGCCAAAAGCCCAACATCAAGAATGTTCTGGTAGATATTGATGTTATTGAAGACAGACAGCAGCTCAACATTGATAATGTTCTGATCGAATCAGATTTGTCCGAGTCGCCTAGTACTTCCACCATATTATCATGTCCTGGCGAGCCAAGTGGTTCCCAAGTAGATGGAGCCAAGTTGATGGAAATAAAGAGTTACTAATACACGTTGACATTAAGGATCCAAATGCACATATTATACACATATTAAGTCATTTATTTATATTTAAAATTTTCTTGGATGTGCTCGTTTCTGGACTGTGAACATGATAAACAAATCTTTGCTTAAATTAAATACAACACAGTTATGATCATATACAGTTAATCAATATAGTGCTTTCTGGTAGACAATATTTTTAGTTTTTTTTGCGGTGCGTAAAT
>NW_026089623.1:7514738-7549574 GCF_024586455.1 Bactrocera neohumeralis
TTATTCTCGCTTAAAGAGGTTTATCACCAACCCGAGTTTCTCGCTAATGCACGTATATGTGTAGTGTTTCTCTCTTATAGAGGTACGCAGCAATAACAAATCACAGCAAGTACGAATGTTGTAAATATGTACATATGTATGTAATATGATAAAATTATGTGCATGATATGCACAACATATGTACATATTATCTACGTTCATACATATTTTTAATGCTTACGAAAACAAAACAAAAATTCTTGCACTATGTAATTTTATTTTATTTAAAACTTATTTGCACTTAAAAAAATTCGTCAATTTCGTTTGGGTTTGTGTTTTAGTATTTTGAATGCTTTACTCTAACTCATAAATATTGTCGAATACTCGTATTCCTTGATCAACAACCACCGTGTATTCAAAGTACTGATGGACCGTCTCCAACGCACTTAAATATTGTCGAATGATCTTATTTCCTTGATCAACAACCACCGTCATTTTCAAAAACAGGTGTCCACTGATGATATCGTCGTTTAGTTTGTTCTCCGAAATCACTTAAATATTGGATTCGTGAGACACAAGCTTAGACCATTCCTCTTTGTTAGGTCCAACTTCATCATTTTCCTCCGGAATGATCTTTATTTCTGTTTCTGAAATTTGTGCTCTAAAAACATGTTTAACGTCTTCACTGTCATTTCCATTTGACTGTCAAAACAGGTCTTGACACCTTTAAAACCTTCTTTGATTTCCGGGATGTTTTCCTCCATGGCATGTTTTTTTGATCGAGAGTTTGTTTTATCCATTCCAAAAGCCACTTCTCGATATTGGGAAATTCGGAAACTCTACTCCTCTTAATATTTCCATGTCCATCAGGGCACTCAGACTTTATAGAGTCTTTTGATTTTATAATAGGTGGATTCTGGCAAATTAAACTCACTCCGAATTTCATTCCGCGATTTTCTGGATTCAAACGCCTTCACTATTTTAAGTTTATCACTTAATGACAGTACTTTGATTTTTCGTTTTGACATGTTGCAGAGCAGAACTTTCCATCGCAATTGATAACTATAAACTGAGTAAGTCCGACAAACAGGACGGTAAACAGGCACACGTGTCCATTCGAAAAGAATGCCATTGGCTGCAGTTGTGTGTTGGGAAGAAAATAAATAGAATTATTTCAGATACTGTAAAGTTAATCTAAATGATGTTCACTACGAGTGTAAAATGTAATTTAAAAATAAAGATTTCTAACGTAAAAAACCTGCTAAAAGTGTAATTCCCGTAACAAACATGTAGTAACAATACCATATATGGTGTGTGTGTATATGTGTGTCACCAAATACTACCAAAATACCATATGAGCAATGTAGTTTTTTTGCTGGTAACAATACTATGATGTTTCATTGTGGTATTTGTATAAACACAGCTAAAACACTGGGAACAAACTTTGCTAAAAGCTTTTACACAAAAGTTCTTCGAAATACAGTCAAACCTGTATAAGCGAGAGTTCAAGGGAGCACAATCTTATTCTCGCTTAAAGAGGTTTCTCACTAACCCGAGTTTCTTGCTAATGCACGTACATACATGTGTAGTGTTTCTCTCTTATAGAGGTACGCAGCAATAACAAGTCACAGCAAGTACGAATGTTGTAAGTATGTACATATGTATGTAATATGTAGGAGGATGGAGTCATGTGTAGAAGTTCACGCAAGTGAGGAAAGTTCTCTGTTCGCTATTCACTTGGGAGTGCCCAGAAACGATTCTTTTACATATGACTCAAGCAGGTCACGACTTCCGGTCTTTGACCAAGTATCCTCTGGGAAAATAAAGGCTGACATCACCGCCGTCCAAGAAATGCGATGGACGGGACAAGGACAGAGACGAGTAGGTCCTTGTGGCATTTACTATAGTGGCCATATAAAGGAGCGCAAGTTTGGTGTGGGATTCGTGGTGGGAGAGGGACTCCGTCGCCGAGTACTACCATTCACTCTAGTGAATGAACGTCTATCCACAATCCGCATCAAAGCGAGGTTCTTCATCATATCGCTGATTTGCGCCCACGCCCCGACGGAAGAGAAGGGCGATGTGACCAAAGATGCCTTTTATGAGTGCTTGGAGCGCACTTATGAGGGCGGCCGCCGCCACGATGTCAAAATCGTGCTTAGCGATTTTAACGCCAGGGTGGGCAAAGAAGGTTTCTTTGGCACTACGGTCGGTAAATTCAGCCTCCACGACGAAACATCCCCAAATGGGTTGAGGCTTATCGACTTCGCCGGGACCCGAAATATGGTTATCTGTAATACTAGATTCCAGCATAAAAAGATTCATCAAGCTACCTGGCTGTCTCCGGATCGAAAAACTACCAACCAGATCGATCATGTTGTGATAGACGGAAGACACGTCTCCAGTGTTTTAGATGTGCGTGCGCTTCGAGGTCCCAACATCGACTCGGACCACTATCTTGTTGCAGCTAAGATTCGCACCAGCCTCTGTGCAGCAAAACACGCACGCCAACAAACACAAGGAAGGTTCGACGTCGATAAGCTGCAATCACAACAGACAGCCGAACGATTTTCTACTCGGCTTGCACTCCTGCTCTCTGAGAGCACTCGGCAACAACTCGGTATAAGGAACTGTGGGACGGTATTTCAAACTCCTTACGTACAGCTGCTACCGGAACCATTGGTTTTCGGAAAGTGCAAAAGAACAGCTGGTACAACGAGGAGTGCCGTGTCGCAGCAGAGAGAAAACCGGTTGCCTACCTCGCAACGTTACGATCGACCACAACACGTGCGGGATGGGATAAATACCGAGAGTTGAAGAAGGAAGCGAGACGCATTTGCAGACAGAAAAAGAAAGAGGTTGATAAGCTGGCCGATAGGGGTAATGCTCGAAAATTCTACGAAAAAATGCGGCGGCTTGCAGAAGGTTTCAAGACCGGAGCATACACTTTAAGAACCCCCAAAGGTGATCTAGTCACCGATGCCCAGAGCATACTTAAATTATGGAGGGAACACTTCTCTAGCCTGCTGAATGGCAGTGAACGCACAACGCCAGGAGAAGGCGAACCGGATTCCCCCATCGATGACGATGGAGCCGACGTTCCATTGCCCGACCATGAAGAAGTTCGATTGCAATTACCCGCCTGAAGAACAACAAAGAGGCGGGGGAATCCATAAAAAAGGTGACCCCTCAATCTGCCAACTACCGTGGGATACGCCTCCTTAATATCGCGTATAAGGTTCTATCGAGCGTATTGTGTGACACATTAAAGCCCACCGTCAACAAACTGATTGGACCTTATCAGTGTGGCTTTAGACGTGGAAAATCAACAACCGACCAGATGTTCACCATGCGCCAAATCTTGAAAAAGACCCGTGAAAGGAGAATCGACACACACCACCTCTTTGTCGATTTCAAAGCTGCTTTCGACAGCACGAAAAGGAGCTGCCTTTATGCCGCGATGTCTGAATTTGGTATCCCCGAAAAACTAATACGGCTGTGTAAACTGACGTTGAGCAACACGAAAAGCTCCATCCGGATAGAGAAGTACCTCTCCGAGCCGTTCGATACCAAACGAGGTTTCAGACAAGGCGACTCCCTATCGTGCGACTTCTTCAACCTGCTGCTGGAGAAAATTATTCGAGCTGCAGAACTAAATAGAGAAGGTACCATCTTCTATAAGAGTGTACAGCCGCTGGCGTATGCTGATGATATTGATATCATCGGCCTCAACACCTGCGCCGTTAGTTCTGCTTTCTCCAGGCTGGACAAGGAAGCACAGAAAATGGGTCTGGCAGTGAACGAGGGCAAGACGAAATATCTCCTGTCATCAAACAAACAGTCGTCGCACACGCGACTTAGCTCTCACGTCACTGTTGACAGTCATAACTTTGAAGTTGTAGATAATTTCGTCTATTTAGGAACCATTATTAACACCACCAACAATGTCAACCTGGAAATCCAACGCAGGATTGCCCTTGCCAACAGGTGCTATTTCGGACTGAGTAGGCAGTTGAAAAGTAAAGTCCTCTCTCGACGAACAAAAGATAAACTCTATAAGTCGCTCATAATTCGCTCATAATTCGCGTCCTGCTATAAGGTGCAGAGGCTTGGACGCTGACAGCAACTGATGAGTCGACGTTACGAGGTTTCGAGAGAAAGGTTCTGCGAAAGATTTATGGTCCTTTGCGCATTGGCCACGGCAAATATCGCATTCGATGGAACGATGAGCTGTACGAGATATACGACGACATTGACATAGTTCAGCGAATTAAAAGACAGCGGCTACGCTAGCTAGGTCGTGTTGTCCGGATGGACGAAAACACTCCAGCTCTGAAAGTATTCGACGCAGTACCCGCCGGGGGAAGCAGAGGAAGAGAAAGGCCTCCACTCCGTTGGAAGGACCAAGTGGAGAAGGACCTGGCTTCGCTTGGAATATCCAACTGGCGCCACGTAGCGAAAAGAAGAAACGACTGGCGCGCTGTTGTTAACTCGTCTATAATCGCGTAAGCGGTGTCTACGCCAATTAAGAAGAAGAAGAAGTAGTGCGCTACATAGCTCAAGTCGTGGCAGACTTAGCGTTTTTAATGGAGACCCTTTTGCTTTTGCTACTAATAAGTGACTTGTGGTCGTGGTGTCACTTTGAGTGCGCACTTAGATAGTAGCGCAATATGCCTTTTCAGAGGCGTCACAGAAGCCATGTAATTCGACTTTGTGTTCGGGGGAGTAGTTTACCCATCGTGGAATTTGTATCTGAGAAATGTTGTTCAGATTGTTTGCGAACTGCGACCATTTCTCTGAGGGAAGAGGTTTCACTTGTTCGTCCCAGTCGGTTTTATCTAGCCATAATTATTGTATTAAGATTTTCGCTTGTATCATAATGGGCGAAAGCCATCCTGCGGGGAAGAAAAGTTTTGCCACCCAGGACAAAATCTGTTTTTTTGTTATGGCTGATGCGGATATCGACTCAGTCGTGTATGAGAACTGGTCGGATATCGCACTCCATTGGGTGACTAAAGTTTTTGTTGTACTTTCCTTTTCGAATATAAGAAAATTAGTGTCCAACAAATTTTCGTTTTGTATATTTGGGTTGTTTGCCGTAATCTTTTATACCTGTGATAAGACCTCGTACGCTTGCGGAAGAGTGTGACTTCCAGACAGAATATCGTCTAAATACGTTTGAGTTTTTAACACTTCAGTTGCCAGAGGAAATTCTGACTTTGTGTTTCTGCCAATTCGTGGAGTGTTCGAATGGCTAGATATGGTACACAGTTGACGCCAAATGTAACTTAATTTGAAGTCTATTTGCCGATACATTATTTCAACGCCCCCATTGAATACGTATTTGAATATACGCCAATTTAATATCAGGAGCATTAAATCTGGTTGGAATGTGGGCCCTTTACTACTGCGTGATGTGGCAGGTAAAAGGAGTAGTAATTGCTGTTGCCGATTTTCTCCCCTGGGTTTACTTCCTCCATGTGATCTAAATGGAGGTATTCTTCTAACACACCATCATACTCTGATTTGAGTTCACCTTTTTTAAGTAAGTTTCTTTCCATACTTAGAAACTGCTGTATTGCAGAGGTGCGAGAGTGACCAAAGGCGAGTGTGTTAGGAAATTGTTGCCTAAATGGTAGTCGTACGACGTACCGACCGTTTTCTGATCTAGTAGTTGTGGCTTTGTAAAAATCCTCACAATACTGATCTTCAGGGGTTGTGACTGATATGGGGGGGAGTTCTTCTAATTCCCAAAATTTTCTCAATTGTGAATTGAGGTACTCATTTCAGACTTCCTCAACTTGAGTTGTCAATGTTGTGATTGGTTCCGCAAATAGTCCACTTAGGACTCACCCGGAAATGGTATTTTGCGCCAGAAGTGTATTTGTAATCTTCTCAATACCTTCGAATATAATCTGTGGTAAGAGATCGCTGCCTAATAGAAGATGAATTTGAACGGGGGTGTTGCAGTTTGGGTCTGATAGCTTAAGGTATGAAACCTTTTGCCGATGCTTGCTATTTATATGATAGCTGGGTAGCATATTTGTTAATTGCGGTAAGAATAGCTTTCGCTTGTATGCGCTTATCCGGTTTGGCGGAAAGAGTGTAATGAAGCAAATTTTATTTGAGTTTAGAACAACTCTTCCGCACATTCCCGTAATTTCAAAATTGGCTATTTTTGTTAGCAACTGTAGCCTGTTTTTTGCCCTAGACGCTATAAATGATCGTTGTGATCCTTGGTCTATTAAGGCTCTGAGCTTAAACAGTTCTCCTCGGTGTTCGATGGAGACAACAGCTGTGTGGTACCCTACTGTGATTTTCGCTATATAGCGTTGGGGTTTTTAATGCCTTTGAGCAGCATGGTGCCTCTTGGCAGTTTTCTGAATTTGTTGTTGCAACTAAGCCTGTTGTTTTTTTATGTTTACGCTGTTCGGGGGTCAGCTGAAATAATTTGTTATATCTAACAGTGAATGATGTCTTTTATGGCAGTAAACGCAATTAAATGTGATTTCGTAATCTTTAAGCGTATGCGCATGTGACAAACAGTTGGTACATAATTTTTTCGTTCTTACGAAATTGTTTCGATCGCTAATATTCATTTTTTTGAATTTCTCGCAAGATTTGAGCTTGTGACCTCCTCTGCAAAGTTCGCATGACGTTTGTTTATATTGTTCGGATGTGAACGAGTGATTCTTAAAAAAGCTTCTATTTAAATTCTATTGAGGTCGTTTTGAACGTTTTTCGTTCTGACTAGTTTTTTATCTACCCTTTCTGCTATTTCATTGTGAGAATATTCTGTGTCGATAGAACCGACAAACAATTTGAAATAGTTGATTGAAGCTTTATGAATTCTTCACTTGTTTCTTTCTGAATTTTAATATCGTCACTTGTTTGTCGACCAATATTCTATCGTTTTCGTAACGTGCTTTTAGAGCTTCCTAAGCTAAATTGAAATTTTCGTCATTGAGAGCGAACTGTTTGACTATTACAACTGCTCGACCTTTGGTTTTGTATCTGAGGTGATTCAATTTCTGCGTTTGTGATAATTTAGGATGGTTTATGTACACGTCTGTAAACATGTACCGGGAGGACGGCCACTGTTCAAAACCACCATGAAATATATCTGTGTCGTACACTGGCACTTTAAGGTGAATGCCTCAACTTGCCCCTTGGGCGTGTCTTTGTGGCAGCTCTACTCTCGGTTGTGGAGTAGGTGCAATTGATTTGATTAGTTTTGGTTGATCAGAGATAATGGCTTATGTCTCTTCGTTTTGGTCTAGGCATTTGCTTTGAGCGTGTAGCTTCTGCAGGTGTACACGGACTGTTTTCGTCAGAAATCATCTTTGGAACTATTAGCAACTGAGTTTTTTAGATTCCCTTGAGTCTCAGCTCATTTAAAAGATGTACATATGTGGCTAAATGAGTTGCGACCTCACATCATATTTACATCACTTCACCACATCGAAACACACCATTCACCACATAACCAAAAGTATGCATTCACCTCATCACGCTAGAGAACACTACACATTAACACGCACACACGCACATGCAGCAAAACACGATGACACCAACCAGCATACCAATTAGAACAAAAGGGAACGAGAAAGGATCTCGCGCACCTTTTGTCGATACGGAGTCGAGCGAATTACATCTCCGCTTTCGCAGCATCCCGGTTTCTTTCCGCTATTTACCCGCCTGTACAGTGGCGAACGCAGGAAAAAAATTGGGGGGGGGGAAGGGGTGGGTGCGGTGGGTTGTTGGTTGTTGTTGCTCCAATCTTTAAAAAACGATGCACTGTTTTGAAAATTTTTGCATCGCAACAATTCAACGCGTCTAAAAAAGTTTTGGATCTCTTTGTTTGATTTAACCAGTTCCTGAAAATATATTCAAAATTTTAGTTAGAAAATATAATCTGAAGAAAAGATTTTTAACCTTTTCCACATTCTAAATTCAGCGCGATCTTCTACATCAGCGGACCTTTGCTTTTCTAAAACACGAACAGTCTCCTGCATCTCAATAACGTCAAGATGTATGCATTTATTTTGCAAAATGTTTTCAATTTTGGAAAGCAGCTCTCGATGTTTTAAAAATCGTTCATTGATTTGGTCCAAAAAATTATCTAAAAACGGTATATAAAGTGATCTGCGGTAATATTCTTCCGGTTCGCCTTCATAATTGTCACGATTAGTTTGCCGTTTCGCCAAACGCGGAATTTTGATTTCTAAATCTAATTCTGCGGCTATTGTTTAAACTGATTCAAGAATTAGCTTAAACGATTGTTCAGAATCCTTACGCATTTCACTAATTTCAGCATACAAATTATTTGCATAAGCAACGCAGCTGCTCAAATCACAGTCTATTTGCTGCAAACATAGGCTTATGTGTTTTGATAATGCAAAAATTGGCTTTAGTACGCACGTACGCACATAATTCATTTGTTCTATTCTCATTCACGCTCTAACCATTAGTGACAAGTGTTGCCGCGAGCTAAAAAAATTAAGTATATGTTGCCAAGCAAAAAAAGTATCAAAAATTATCAAAAGCACAACCGTTGTTTTAAAAATTTTCATTTGAAAAACAAATAATAAGTAAAGTTGTGTATCTAATTCAGACCAGTTTTTTCTGGTTGTTTTTATTAAAAATATAGACATTTTAGTTAAGACACTCAAGTTTTTTTTTGCAAATAGCATAATTTTTTTTAATTTAAATTTATTTCACAACAGTTTGCTCATGGAACGAAAACTGAAAGTCATAATAAATGAGTTTTTATTTTTCCTGTATTATGATTAACAATAAACTCTAACAAAAAAATAATAGAAACCTTATTGGTGACTTTTCCGTTCAGAACTAATTTTCAAAAGAAGTCCATTTTCGACTCACAATTCCCCTTAAATCTAAAAAAATCCAGTTCAGCAGCCACAGAGTTATAAGGCATCATCTCATTACTCATAACTCATTACTTTGAAGCAAATTAAAAAAATGTATCTGCCCAGATAATATTTTTCTGGGTTTTTTAATTGGCCTACATTCCCACAACTTTTTAATACTATCCAGATACAATAGGTTTGTTTTTTGGTTAAACATTTTCATATTTTCAAAAAATTAAATTCAATCAGCAGAAAAGTATCAAAATAGGCCGTTTGTGAACAAAAAAGTATCAAATCACAAAATTTAGAAAAAAAAGTATCAAAAAAGATACAATTGTATCATCGTCGGCAGAAAGATTGCTTTGAAAACAACAAATTACAATTTTTCAAATGACTATGTAGAATGAAATTCTACTATTTAAAAATTCAATTACTTTTGTTTAACACACCAAAACCCCCCCCCCCTGCGTTCGCCCCTGCGCCTGTATATACATATTTAACGTTTTAAAACTACTGTTTCAAACAAATTTTGTAATAACAATTTTTAAGTGCATTTCGCATAAAATAAAAAGTTTATAACGATTCTTTTTGGAATTTAGTGCATTTTTCCTTTTAACAGAAATTATGAGTGAATAATAAGGTGAGTTTTTGTACATGGTCCTTCGAGCCATAAAGAAAGGCACTGTATTACATGACTAAATAAAGTCAAAAATAATAATAATAAGATATCGAGAAAAAAGAAATTTTTCATGTGAGAAAGTGCGGTAATTAAAACCGAAAAGTTAATAACAAATAAAAAAAACAAATCAAAGAGCAAACAACAAAAACAAAAAACATATGTGCCAAAAACCGGTTTAGGATAGCAGCAAGTGCAGTGACCTAAAAGAAAATATAGTACATACATATATATATATATATATATATAATATATATACTGTACTTCAAAAAGTACATATCTATATATAACAAGTAAGGAAGGGCTAAGTTCGGGTGTCACCGAACATTTTATACTCTCGCATGATAAAGTGATAATCGAGATTTCATTATACGTCATTTACATATTTTTCAAATACCGTATTTTTGTAAAGTTTTATTCCGCTATCATCATTGGTTCCTAATGTATGTACTCGTATTATACAGAAAAGGCATCAGATGGAATTCAAAATATTGTTATATTGGAAGAAGGCGTGGTTGTGAACCGATTTCATCTATATTTTGTACATGTCATCAGGGTGTTAAGAAAATATTATATACCGAATTTCATTGAAATCGGTAGAGTAGTTCCTGAGATATGGTTTTTGGTCCATAAGTGGGCGAGGCCACGCCCATTTTCAATTTTTAAAAAACGCCTGGGTGCAGCTTCCTTCTGCAATTTCTTTCGTAAAATTTTGTGTTTCTGACGTTTTTTGTTAGTCCGTTAACGCACTTTTAGTGATTTTCAACATAACCTTTGTATGGGAGGTGGGCGTGGTTATTATCCGATTTCTTCCATTTTTGAACTGTATATGGAAATGCCTGAAGAAAACGACTCTGTAGAGTTTGGTTGACATAGCTATAGTAGTTTCCGAGATATTTACAAAAACTTAGTAGGGGGCGGAGCCACGCCCACTTTTCCAAAAAAATTACGTCCAAATATGCCCCTCCCTAATGCGATCCTTTGTGCAAAATTTCACTTTAATATCTTTATTTATGGCTTAGTTATGACACTTTATAGGTTTTCCGTTTCCGCCATTTTGTGGGCGTGGCAGTGGGCCGATTTTGCCCATCTTCGAACTTAACCTTCTTATGGAGCCAAGAAATACGTGTACCAAGTTTCATCAAGATATCTCAATTTTTACTCAAGTTACAGCTTGCACGGACGGACGGACAGACGGACAGACATCCGGATTTCAACTCTACTCGTCACCCTGATCACTTTGGTATATATAACCCTATATCTGACTCTTTTAGTTTTAGGACTTACAAACAACCGTTATGTGAACAAAACTATAATACTCTCCTTAGCAACTTTGTTGCGAGAGTATAAAAAGATATAAATATTAAATTAATAAATAAAAGTGCAGTGCGAAAAGCATAAAAATACGTATATATAATTAAAAAATAAAAAAATTAAAAACATAAATTGCTGCGTCTAGGCCACCACATTTAAACAAAGCAAATATAATAAAAATAGATTATTAATATGTTCTGTGAAAAAATAAATAATAAAATAAAGAAACAAAATTTTACAAAAATAATAAAAATTTATTAAATTTACAAAATGTTACTAAAGTTTTCCAGTGCTGTGACTATTATTAATAATAATAACAGATATAAATATTAAACAAAGTCGCGCTCTAACCATAAAAATAGCGAAAATTACAACATAAATCGGGCGCGATATAATTATATATTATAGAAAAGAACACTAAACACATGAGGAAACCGAACCGAAAGCAGAAGATAATATCGCCAAAATTATCCAAATACGTACATATGTATGTACTTAATTCAAATACATTCTTTCTCCCAAAACTCCCTTGAGGCGAAACAAAGTAAGTCGTTTGCTTTTTATTGACATATGTAAATATGTACGATATCATATGATTTTATCAAATATAACACCTATAACATCAAACGGATTATGATCGATTTCTAAACGGGAACAAAAAACAGTTCAACAAGATATATCATCCATATATTTTTATAAATACATAAGAAAATCAATTACTGCCTTATAAACTTACCCTTGTATATACAAACACACAACCAACCAGAAAACCAACAAATTATATTCAAATATTTACTTGCAAATATCTTTCCAGCAATACCCCTTCTGTTTCTTCAAACAGTAAGCAGGATTGCATAAAATAGGTAAGCAAAAGGCACAAAAACAAAATTTCCAATGTACAAGCGAGAATAAATATAAACATACATATTTACATATTCACTTATCCAAATCATACTTATAAAATACAAAAATGCAATAAACAAAAATTAGTATTTACTATCATATACATACAAGCAAACATTCATAAATATTAATATATTGAAGCATATACTTGCTACTCCGCATGTGCAGAGGCTAACGACCTGTACATTGTTAATTTTCTTTTCTCGCTCTCTTCTGATCGCGTAAATATAAATAAATGTATATACACATCTACACACACATAAGTATGTATATTCGGTATTAATTTTGCCTACGTGGTAATGCAAGCTTAATAATAATATATACATACATACATACATACATCCAAAACATAAAAATTTTAGTAGATCTTAAATTATTCGAAGCTGCGATAATAGCTTAATCATAAACAATAAGCGGTGCGGAATTTGTATTAAACCAAAAAATAAAAAAAAATAAATAATCAAATTTTATTAACGATTTCCCCGTATAGGCATAATATTTGCAACAATCAACAATACCTCCTTGTTCTTTGTATTACAAAAACAAATAGTATTGTATACCAACTAGAGAGCTGCAACGAGTGTGATAAAATCAGAACAGTCGTGCCAAAAACACAATCAAATCAATTCAGTTCAGCATAGACAACATTGTTTATCAATTCGAGTAACCGGCAGCGTCAACTGAGCTGATGCAACACGAACAATCTGTTCTTCGGCAATTACGATCGAGTAAACGGTATGGCTGGCTTCGGTTCCAATCGTATCAAGTCAGTTCATAGCGTTGCGACGATTGTTTGAATTGATGTGAAACTCTGGGTAAACTATAAGTAAATCTATGGGTAAATTTATGAGTAAATCTATGAGTACAGCAAACAACAACAAATTTTTGCTGGACTGATTTGAATCATGTGTGGGAAAAAATTTATCAGCTTTGAAAATGTGCGCATGTTACAAATTTTCGAAGCGTAAACAATGGAAATTCCATCGAGAACGTACATAAACTTGTTGTATGTATGTATTCGATGGAATTTCCATTATACATATAACATATGTATATGCGTACATACATGTGTATACAAACATATGTATTTGAAATAGAACAGAAGTGCACTAGAGTAAATCAGTGTTTAGCGAATGATATACAAACCAAACGCTGTCGATCATTTCAATCATTGAAGCATGAGTTTGCATCACTTCGGGTATTTTCTGCTGATGCGAACGTTCATAAACAAATCAGGTATCGCTCATTCAAAGTTGTGCTCTACATTTGAAGATAAACCGAACATGACAGAACTCAGAATCAGACAGAGTAACGGATCAGTACTTAAGTATAAACAAAAATGTATTATTCGTTGCAGTTCTCTGATACCAAGCAATTTAGCATATCATATATACATAGCTTGCACATATATGTACAAAGATTAATGACTTCCTATACCTCTTTTACACAAGGGCATACGGATAAATCCGCAATAGATAACATATAAAGAGAAAAATAAAATCGCAAATAAATACAATAGTGCGGTTAACAAAAACGATTAACGCGTATTTTCGTAATTTTTCGGCAATAAACACTCTTATTTCAAAAGAGATCAAAAGATCATACAATATGAGAAGTTATCACTGAAAGTGATAGTTTCATAAGATATTGCATAAGATTTCAAGCCTCCCCTATTACTGACATCACGGAATCAATTTTGAATCTAAAACTAGAAAGTGTTAACAATCTATGGGCACGCCTTCTGACAGCGTACGACACAGTACTAGTTACTGACGACGCAGAACTCCCAGAAAACACAAACTTAGGCGACAGCCAAGTATGATAACTGCCGCGATCAGTACGAGTTAACAAAGGGAATGATAACTGAACAAATAAGTTTTGTAAGGCCAAGTAGAGCCACTACTATCCCTCCTAGAGTAGTTACTACACCAAAAGAATACCTAAATAAAGGCATGTATCTAAAAGTACAAACTTGTGATACTGAAGTTTTTAATGGATGTTATGACCAATAGCCGTCCTTCCGAGATATGTTCACTGCCGTTTATATAAACCATCCTAAACTTTCACAAGCACAAAAGCTATACCATCTCAGGTATAAAATAAAAGGGGAAGCGTGCAGTATCGACAAGCGATTCGCTTTAAATGACGACAATTTTAAAATGGCTTGGGAAGGACTTGTCGAAAGGTACGAAAATGAAAGGGTTATGATGGAAAACCCAATAAAAACTTACAAATTTGCTTCCAAGCTATGAAGTAAATAAAATATACTGGAAAAAATACTCACACCTCAAATTAGCAGATCCCAGATTTAAATAATGAACATAAAATATTCTGAGAAGTAGAAGAAGTACCCCAGATTACGCGACTTTCAGAAGAAGACCAGGCATGCGAAGCCTATTACAAGTCCACAACAACAAGAAACGAACATGGTCGTTATGTTGTTCGACTGCCATTCAAATACATCTTTCCAGAAACTATAGCTTTAGGCCACTCCAGAATCTCAGCAGTCCAGCAATTCCTAAGCCTGGAATAAAGCCTGATAAAGAAAACTGAGATTACATCAGCATATGATAAGGTCGTGGACGAATATTTTGACCTCAATCATATGGAAGGAGCTGCACCATATGAAAAAGTATCTAGAGGTAGATATTTATGTTTTTATCTTCCACAGAAGATGACTAAGATTTCCAACGAATAGTCTTGCGCAAATCAAACAATAGTCCAATTAGCAATTAAAAATTTAAAATTTAAAATAGTAACCTTTGGTATCAATTGCGCACCCTATTGGCCATTAGAACATTACATGAAGTGGCAAAAACAAATGAAACAAATTTGCCTTCAGCATCCTCAGTATTGCAAACACAAACATACGTGGACGACACACTATCAGGTAGCCACAGTATCGCATTGGCATGGAAATCACTATGACAAGTGATCAAAGCACTAAATTCAGCGGGGTTCCCTCTAAAGAAAATTACATCAAATCACCCTGAAATAATAAAAGACATAAAAAAGGAAAACTTATTAGATGAAAACTTCCTTAAATTTGAAAAAGCTAGTACAACCAAAACTCTAGGGATTCGATGGAATGCGATAAAAAAAAACTTAGCTCACATATTTTGGTAGCCAAAGCCAAAGTTGCACATTTGAAGACACTAAGCCTGTCATGGCTTTAACTAAATGGTGCTCTTCTATTAGCAAAATTAATTTCAATAGCTCAAACCCATCTCAAATTAAAAGATCGCAAAATGTATATCTGGTCAGACTCAGAAATAGTTCTAGCATGGTTAGAAAAACCACCCTATACTTGGAAAACGTATGTATTTAATCGCATATCTCAAATCTTAGACCCAGTTGGCTCAGCAAAATGGCAACATGTTGCAAGCGCAGATAACCCAGCGGTTCTTGGGATAAGAGGTTGCAAACCACTTCACCTCACCAGCACTACACTTTGGTGGAACGGTCCTACATGGCTAACAGAATCACAAGAACTCTAGCCAAAGTCTCCTGCTCGGAATATCATACCTCCGGAAAGTCGGAAAATAGAAAATTTTCATATCATTTGAAAAGAATATCAAACTATCCTTACGTACAACTAACATATTACGACTTGCAACATGCCAAGGTCAGTCTAATCGTATATACACAAACTCGCAAGGAGAAATCAAAGTTGCTTAAAAAGCGACCTCTCGAAAAGGGAAGCTCACTTCTCGTCTTAAACCCATTCCTGTACGCTAAGGGAGTAATACGGGCAAATGGAAGACTTAATTACAACGAACGACATTCCATCATTATTCCAGAGAAATCCCGTTTTACCTACTTATTTCTAATATATCTCCACCAGCTTACACTGCATGCTGAGTATCGCTTGATGCAACAAATGGTCCGACAAGAGTTTTATATACCGCGACTAAAGGCACAAATTAAAAGAACAATTTTCATGCGTAAACAGTGTACTATGTACAAACCAAGATGCGTACGCAGATCATTGCACCCTACCACCTGAACGCTGCAATTATGCTTTACCCTTTACCATCACTGGAGTTGATTTTGCTGGACCTTTCCAGATAAAGGCTTCGATGCTAAGGTCTTCCTCATTTAGAAAAGGGTATGTGGCTGTCTTTGTATGTTTTATGACAAAGGCAGTACACCTCGAGCTATGTTCGAATCTGACTACTGCGACTTTTCTTGCAGCATTTGCCCGCTTTGTCGGACGGCGCAGATTTCCTTTAAAAATGATGAGCGAGTTTTTACAATTCATCAAAGAAGTATCCCCCAAAGGGATCGATTTACAATCCATACGCCCTTGTTCTCCACACAAGAGCGCACTCTGGGAATCAGCAGTAAAGAACTTTAAGTCCAATTTAAAGAAAACGGTTGGTAACCATAAATTCAATTATGAGGAGTTTACTACATTACTCGCTCGTATCGAAGACGCACTAAACTCTAGACCTATCTCACCACTCTCGCAAGATCCCTCCGACTTTACAGCCTTAACCCCAGGGCAATTTATCAAAGGAGCACCCATTCTGGCCATACCTGAGCCAGGCGTGGAGTCGCTATCCTTGTTAAACAGATGGGAGCGAATTAAAATTCTCCATCATGATTTCAGCCGCCGATGGAAGAAAGACTATATAAAGGACCTCCACAGGAGATACCGGTGGAAAACTCAAGAAAAGGCACCAATGCTTGGAGACTGCGTCCTTATAAAAGACGATTGTCTCCCCCCTACGGAATGGCGACTCAGCCGCATAAAACATCTTCATTACGGTTCCGACGGTGATGTTCGAGTAGTTGATCTCCGCACCCAATCCAGAACGCTAACCAGACCGCTCGTCAAATTATGCTTTCTACCAACCGTGGAAGATAAAAAAACGTAAAAACGAAACCGCAATGTTAATTAATCAATAAATCGCAAAAACATATAAACCGCTTAAAAAATCGAAACCTCGAATAACATAAAACCCCACAAAAGTCTAACATAAATGTCTGATAAAAAATGGCATCCTATTCATGCCACATAACATGGCACAAATGTCCATATTATTGTAAATTCTACAATACATAACTAATACAACCATTTCTCTCACAGAGCAATATGTACGTGGATATGGCATCATCCTCTGTCCAACCGTGCGTTCGGCAGTTTTCACTCCGCGCTCTGAAGCTGTCCTAATAGCAGCACCTCGGACCACCACCGCACCGGCCGCGCTTCGACCAACGACAGGCTCCACCGCCATCAACACAGTAGTGACCATCCAATAATCGTTGCCAAATCTGTATGCGGGCGCATCACACTCTGATGCTCCGCACTACCAGACGCGATGCCGGGCGACAACCGTCTCCTCGCACTAGTGGTAACGTCCGGCGTTCTCAAAGAACTCCTGTGACGGCATACCCTCTCCAGCAGAATTCCGTCCCTGGCGCCAAAACCGTCCAACATCAACACGGCGCCATTAGCTAAGGCCGCAATCCGCCAATCAACAGGCCTCAGCAGCGTTGTAGCTACGCTGCAGTAGCTACAGCGGCTTCTAGATTAAATATTCGTCACATCATATTCACATAACTTCACCACACCGAAACACACCAATCACCACATAACCAAAAGCACGCATTCACCTCATCACGCGAGAACACTACACATTAACACACGCCCATGCAGCAAAATACGATGACACCATCCAGCATACCAATTAGAACAAACGAGAAAGGATCTCGCGCACCTTTTTTCGATACGACGTCGAGAATTACATCTCCGCTTTCGCAGCATTCCGGTTCCTTTCCGCTATTTACCCGCCTGTATATATTTAACGTTTTAAAACTACTGTTTTGTAATAAAAATTTTTAAGTACATTTCGCATAAAATAAAAAGTTTATAACGATTCTTTTTGGAATTTAGTGCATTTTTCCTTTTAACAGAAATTGTGAGTGACCAATAAGGTGAGTTTTTGTACAGTATGGAATAAATCAAAAACGTCTTAGTGAAAATTATACTAGTAGATGTTTAGAAAAAGTTTCGTTCATAATATGTTGAATAGAAAATTTCAAAACTATTTTCGAATATACATATGTATATGTATAGTATATACATACTTGTTTAGACGAGAACTCTTCTAAGCAAATAACAATTTTGAACGAAACTGATATAATAATAACGCTTTCCGTATATTATGGTGTGCGTAACCGCGAACTCTTTTACGTTAATAAGAGTTTTTCAAATAAAAAAAAAATTACACGTATATAGGATATCAATTAAATTTTATTAAATTATTTATTAATGATCAGAAATATTCTGTATATTTTATTTTTCTGTGTATAATTCTTTTATAGTTCTTTTATGTCCAAATGTCCTATAGGGTAGTAAGTTGGGGTATTGTAATATGGGTGTGCAATGTGATATGCCAGCATATTTCGTAAACTATTCATGTTTTGACATGAATCTTTCCGAGAATACAAAAGCAACTGTAAAAAACTGTTGCTGCAAAGCTGCGCCTGCTACTGAACACTTCGTTTGCTCTCAGTGTGCCAAAAAGTTTATAGTAGTGCGGTCACCATTATTTCAACGGGCGTTTCGACAAAGGATTATTCAGAGTTTAATTCATATTTTAGAATTCTAGTAATTTTTTCTTGATCTTTCGTTAATATAATTAACCGTAATTCAGGTAATTTTTAGCCCAAATAAATATTTTTTTGTGAAACAAATATTTTATTATTTCAAACTCGAGTTTGGCTAATGTGATATAGTCAATGTTGTCCATTGTGATATAGTATATCATATTAAACAAACATAATATCATACAACGTATCTTGTAGGTAAAAGTAATACTCTTCTTAAATTATAGTTTTTCGCAATGCCGAAGAAAGGGGATATTCGTAAGTGGAATACAGAAAACATGAAAAAAGCCATACAGGCTGTAAGAGCCGAAAAGATGGGAATACTTCTGGCATCGAAAGCGTTTGGTGTCCTATTTGCAACCTTGCAAAGAGCTGCCCGCAGCGATAAAACAATCGACGAAATATTAGCTATTCCATTGGGACGTAGGCCGGTTTTTAACCGAGATGTTGAATTAGAGCTGGTAAGATATTTGAGAGAAATGGAGGCAAAGTTTTGGGGGCTCACTCGAAGTGATGTGCGTTCGCTTGCATTTCAATTAGCAAAGGGAAATAATATTGAGAACCCATTTTCCATAATCAGGGAATGCGCCGGAAAAGATTGGTTGCGTAGCTTTCTAAATAGACATAAAACGGAAATAAGTTTATGCTCTGCCACAGGTACCTCAATCGAGAGAATCAAAGGATTCAATGTGGAAAATGTGAGCAAGTTCTATAATTTATTGGAGCAGGAGTTTGAGAAGCATAAATTTTCTGCAACTAGAATATGTAATGTTGATGAGACAGGAGTGTCTATCGTGCAAAGTAAGCAGCCAAAAATTTTAGCAGCAAAAGGCAAAAGGCAAATTGGTTGCATGACTACAGCAGAAAGAGGATCTCTCATAACAGTTATAAGCTGCATGAGCGCAGGAGGAGCCTTTGTTCCACCATTTTTCATTTTTCCAAGAAAAAATCCCTCTCCGCTTTTAATGAAACATGCTCCCCCTGGTTCCGATTCTGCTTGTCACATATCGGGATGGATACAAATACCAATATTTACCGCGTGGTTTGATCACTTTTTGCGACTCACTAATCCATCAAAGGAGAACCCAATCTTGCTTATTTTAGATGGCCACTACTGTCATACGCGAAATGTTGATGTTTTGGATAAGGCTCGTCAAAATGGCGTCATTATCTTATCATTGCCACCTCATTGTACACACAAAATGCAACCCTTAGATAAAGCATTTATGGGTCCTCTTAAAACATATTACAATGACGAAATAAGACGATTTATGCGAGAGCAAGGCCGAAAGGTGACACAATTTGATGTAGTTGAGCTGTTTTCAAAGGCTTATCTGAAAATTCAAACGGCACAGATAGCAATTAATGGGTTCAAATGCACTGGTATCTATCCCTTTGATAAAAATATTTTCCAGGAAATGTTGAAAAGCGCAAGAAAAAAGGAAATGTAAAAGACATACCGCATTCACGTAAAACCAAAACACAACGGGCAACCAAAACTGGGGAAACTTCTTCGAGCGAGTCGGAAAAAAGATTGCATCTTCCCAGTTCAGATGAGGAATGTTAGGCGGAAACACCACCTAGTAAGGATACTGCGTGCGCTTTTTGCCACAAAAACTTTGAGACGGATAAAGGAAGTATTGCTTGGGTACCATGTTTGCTATGCGACTTAGTTTGGGCACATAGCAAATGTCTCCCTTAGCGTCAAGCAATATTTGTTTGCGAGTCCTGCCAAACATTTTAAAATTAAAAACAGTACACATTTTTTTGAATCCTTGATTGTTTCTATGTACATACTTGAATAGTCATGTTTTTTTTTATTCTTAATGAATTATATTACAACAATACAAAATGTCGCTTTTTTGTTTTTAATAAATGTATTATTTAGCAATTCGTTCTTATTTTATTTTTTTTAAGGAAAGCTTATAGGTAATGTGATATAGTATATCACTTTACCTGACATAGTATATCACATTACCCATACATTTTGGCGAAGTCGCTTTTTCGACCATCTATAGTTTAATTGAGTTATCTTTCAAAGTACTTGAGATACCGAAATATCCCTTTGAGATATATTGCGCAATGAAGCAAGGAATAGTATTGCATAATTTTTGTAAGTATTAGTTTATGAAATTTTAAGTAATAGTAGAAAAACTTATACCCATATCACAATACCCAAACTTACTCTACCTATAGGTGGATATTTTATATATTTTGTGTTAATGAGCGCTCGTTTTAGAGATCACTGCACTTTGTACATATGCATGTATGTACATATGTTTTACACAATCCTGCTTGTTTTTGTAAGCCAAAACCCAAGGAGGATTGTGGAATATATGCCAATGCGGCCTTTGACGCAATGTGCGTATCTACATATAGTATGCGGCTATACACTTTTGTATAAATATTTAAATATGTTATAAAAAACTTTTTGTAATATTTATTATTGTATTTAAGTTGTACCGATGTCGATGGGGTATATTTTTCAGTAGATGTTGTATATATGTATATGCGCCCGTATGTAAGTTAACTCGAAACGCAAACCACCAAAATACCAAGTCAGCATTGTCCGCCTAACATCCGCTTCAGGCAATGCTGAACATTAACACCACCCCAGTCCATGACCAACGGCCCGAGTTATGATCCAACGACAAGCAACAACAAACGATACTCACAAGCTACCCCGTAACCGTGGGATCCGCTGGCGCAGCACAAATATAGCGCAAACAAGCGACGACTTACACTACACGCAAGTCGGCGTAATCGTGGGATTCGCTGACACTGCATCTCACAAAACATAGCAACGACAGCAACGACGGCAGCGGCAGTAAGGACGGCTTAGGCTTAGACTTAAGAGTAAGAATGTTTTAGAGTTTAGTGCTGATCGAGCCTGAATAAAGCGCACTAGTGCCTAAAAATAATTGGCGCCCAACCGGGTAAAGAAGATACGAAGGAAGGAAAAACATGTTTCGAGTATTGTAAGTAGAGTGCTTATTAAAATAAAAACATTATGATTTCTTTTGAATTAAAATTAAGTTTTCAAAATAGACGGAAAGGAATTTATTTTAGAAAATAAGGAGCTAATCATAAAATTTTGTGAAACAAATTTTCCAGAGTTTAATAAAAAAGAAACAGTGTAGTCTTTTCTCAAAAACATTGTGTTTAGAAACAGAATTTGTGAAGAAAATTGTAATAAATAACTGAAATTATCTACCCATGTCAACAAAAGAGTGTGAATGATTGATTCGACTATAGGAACGGTTACAAGTCTATTCAATTTTAATTTCCAAGTCTATGAGTGACTAAGAATTAGAAAACCTCTTAGAAAGAATTATTTAACTACAGGTGATCAGTAAAATGGATTCAAATCAGGTAACCGCAGTGGTTCAAGCAGCCGTCTCAAGCGCTCTTGAACAACAAAGACAGACTTTCGAGGTTAAGCTCCAACAATTAACGGAGCAAATGATTACATTGACCACTGGTCAAACGCCAAAAATATACCAACCGGTAAAAATATTACCGAATGTAAAGTGTGACGAACCCCTTGATCTGGTAAAATCAGTACCAGAATTTGACGGGCAAATCAGTACATATGTGTCTTGGCGACAAGCTGCCCATACATCTTACGAAGTTTTCAGAAGTAACCAGGGAAGTTCTAGACACTACCAAGCAGTTGGTATAATTAGAAATAAAATAAAAGCTTCTGCTGATGCCATTTTGGCATCCATCAACACTGTTTTAAATTTCGACGCAATAATCGCGATACTAAACTTTACGTACGCAGAAAAACGACCGATATATTTAATCGAACAACAATTATCCACCTTACGACAGGGTAAGCTATCTGTGCTTCGATATTTCGACGAGGTTGAGAAAATATTAACTCTCCTCACGAATAAAACCATAATGACCCATGAGGATCCAGTATCAGAATCAATTTGCGAAAAATATAGAGCGGACGCTTTAAGAGTTTTTATATCAGGCCTTAAAAGACCTTTATGTGACATACTATTTGCCTCTCGACCTAAGGACCTACCTAGCGCTCTGGCATTAGCCCAGGAGGTGGAGTCAAATAGGGAAAGGTACTTATTTGCTTCAAATTTCGCAACGTCTATTGAAGACCAATATAAACTAGGAATAAACAATAGTTCGGAGAAAAAGATGCAACAGAAACAAAAAAATCCGCATTTTGCAAATAAACAGCACAGAACAAATGATATTAGGACTAACAAGCAAGAACAAGTGACCCCCATGGACGTTGACCCATCGGTTTCAAGACTAAGACAAAATGTAAATTGGCGTGGGGAACCATCACAGAGAGCCAACCAATACCAACAACAGAGTCAAAGTAATAGTAGACAGGGTTATAGTTCAAATCAACAGCAGGGAAAACGACAGGCAGATTCAGATAGGGTTACTGGACCAAAGATGCAACGCATTCATACCTTAAATCAAGAAAAGATTAGTGAGGCAACTTATAATCAGGAAGCCGAAGATGAAGCTGAAGATCTCGAAGAGGAGCAATTGAATTTTTTAGGGGGAAGTCCCTACTCCCGTGGAATGATCGAGGAGTAGGTTATCGAGAAAAAAAAATAAAATTATTAGTGGACACAGGAGCTTCGAAAAATTACATCAAACCAATACCTAAGCTAAAAAATATAATTCCAGCGTCCACACCATCTATAGCAAAGCCTTTGCACGGCAATAGTTCTGTAACACAAAAGTGTAGAATTAAGATGTTTGGCGTAACTGCAGATTTCTTTATACTACCAAATATAACAACATTCGACGGCATAATTGGGCTCGATTTGCTCAATCAGTTAAACGCCCAAATAGACCTCAGTACGGGTACAATAAAGCACGATTCTGGAACTGAAAAGCTCTTGTTCCATGAATGTAAAAATTAAAACTTTATCGACATAAAAAGTGAAGAAATTCCATCTTCAGCTCGTGCGCAATTTTGTGAAATTATCAAAAGTAGAAATAAGGCGTTTGCTGACCCTAACGAGTCACTACCCTTCAACACTAATATAATTTGTACAATCAGAACAAAAACCGATGAAGCGGTTTACTCGAGACTTTACCCATATCCTATGGGTGTAGCCGACTTTGTAAACAAAGAAGTGGCTGAACTTCTCGTCAATGGTATCATTCGACCCTCAAGGTCCCCTTACAATAACCCAATTTGGGTCGTTGATAAGAAGGGGGTAGATCAATCGGGAAATAAGAAGAAACGTCTGTGATTGATTTCAGGAAACTGAATGAGGTCTAAGTCGAAGATAAATAACCTATGCCAAACGCAATGGTAATCTTGTCAAACTTAAGAGGTGCACAATATTTTACCACCCTCGACCTTAAATCTGGGTTTCACCAGATCGAGTTAGCAGAAAGAGACAGGGAGAAAACCGCTTTCTCCGTTAACAACGGTAAATATGAATTTTGTCGTTTACCTTTTGGGCTAAGAAACGCCCCAAGCATCTTCCAGAGAGCAATCGACGATGTCCTCAGGGAGAAAATTGGCAAAACCTGCCACGTTTACGTCGACGACGTAATTGTCTATTCAAAAACGGCAGAAGACCATTTGAAAGATATCGAATGGGTGTTGCGGAGTCTCTATGAGGCAAATATGAGAATATCCGCCGAAAAATCGAAATTCTTCAAGACCGAGGTAGATTACCTAGGATTTGTTGTCTCAAGGGGAGGTGTGAAAACAATCCCCGATAAAGTCAATGGAATCAAATGTTATGAGCAGCCAACCACTCTTCGAGGACTACGTTCCTTTCTTGGATTGGCTAGTTACTATCGATGTTTCATTAAAGATTTTGCCAGCCTTGCAAAACCTCTGACTGATATGCTAAAGGGAGAAAATGGCAAAGCAAGTGCCACACAGTCCAAAAAAATTAAAATTCAACTAGCACCAAAAGGTATAGATGGATTTAATAAACTTAGAGAAATTCTGGAATCAGAAGATGTCACGTTAGCATATCCCGACTTCACTAAACCATTTGACTTAACAACCGATGCATCCTCAAGGGGTTTGGGGGCCATCCTTTCACAAGAGAAAAAACCCATTACCATGATCTCAAGAACACTTAGAGATAGAGAAGAGCATTTGGCAACAAATGATAGAGAACTCTTGGCGATTGTATGGGCTCTTAACACTTTGAGGAACTACCAGTACGGTGTTAACCAGTTGAATATCTACACTGAACACCAGCCTCTGACGTTTGCAGTTTCTGATAAAAACCCGAACGCAAAAATCAAACGATGGAAGTCTCTAATAGAAAGCTTCCATGCGAAAATTTTCTATAAACCAGGAAAGGAAAACCATGTCGCTGACGCGTTGTCCAGACAGCACATGAATATGGTAGGAATTGAAATGGAGGCAAGTTCCGACTGCGCCACCATGCACAGTGAGGAGTCACTGACCTACACTACAGAGACGGTGGATAAGCCCGTAAATTGCTATAGAAACCAGATAATTCTTCAAGAAAGCGAAAGCCAGTCAAAACAGACCTTTATAATATTTGGTTGAAAAAGCAGACATGTAATTTCATTTTGCGACGTAGAGTCATTACTAAAAACGCTGCAAGAAGTCACTAATGATGGCGTAGATAACGCAATACATTGCAGCCTACCAGTGTTGGCAAAAATTCAACACCGACTGGTAGAACTTCACCCCAACGTAAGATTCCGTCATACCGAAAAGATGGTTACGGACATCTTCAGCGAAAGTGATCAACAAGAAATTATATTTGCTGAACACAACAGAGCTCATAGGTCAGCGCAAGAAAATGTAAAGCAGATCTTGGCTGACTATTTTTTCCCGAAAATGAATAAAAAGGCAAGGGAAGTAGTAGCAAATTGCTGAATATGTTCAAAGTATAAGTACATTAGACATCCAAAGAAGCATGTTATTGCGGCAACACCGATTCCATATAATCCTGGTGAAATATTACACGTCGATATTTTCTCCACAGACCAGAAATATTTTCTAACTTGCGTCGATAAGTTTTCTAAATTTGCTATAGTGCAGAAAATCGCGTCTAGAACCATCATAGACGTAAAACCACCTATACTACAGCTAATAAACATTTTTTCCAAACGTTAAAACTATATACTGTGACAACGAAAATTCACTTAACTCAAATGCTATAAAATCAACTTTGCTAAATTACAACAATGTGAAAATCGCCAACGCCCCTCCACTGCATAGCACCTCAAACGGGCAAGTGGAACGTTTTCACAGTACCTTAACTGAAATAGCTAGGTGTCTAAAACTAGAAAGAAATCTCGATGACACTGTTGACTTGATTTTGCTTGCCACCATAGAATATAATAAGACAATTCATTCAGTAACCACGAAAAACCAATAGACATCCTTCATCCCAGCTCAGCTAACATTACGGAACTAGTTCGAAATCGTATCGAAAAAGCACAGGCCAGTGATCGCGAATACCATAATAAGGGTGGTCAGAATGTGACGTATAACGTTGGCGACAAGGTCCTAGTGAAAGTTAATCGAAGGCTAGGCAATAAACTCTCAACACTATTTACAGAAGAAGTAGTCGAACAGGACCTAGGGACCACCGTTCTTATCAAGGGGAGGAGGGTCCACAAAGACAACCTTCGTCCACCTTAATTAGTGACTTTATTACTTTAAGTCTTGTTTTTTAAATTACAGGATAATATCGACATTCCTATTGACGACCACTTTAACACAAAAGCTAACTGACTACACCAACTCCAACTACATCCCAATTTTGGACGGAAACGCAATAGTATGGGAACATTACGGTTATTTGACGCACTTTACCAACTTGACACTATATGCAACATTGAACGACGAGACGGCAGGATTTATGGGCCCTTTCCCATTGACACACATGAAGAAAATAGTAGAAGCAGACGTAAAATACATCGAGACTTTACTTCGAACCGTTGCAAACTAGCGACGACTTACACTACACGCAAGTCGGCGTAATCGTGGGATTCGCTGACACTGCATCTGACAAAACATAGCAACGACAGCGACGACGGCAGTGACGACTTAGACTTAAGAGTAAGAATGGTTTAGTGCTGACCGAGCCTGAATAAGCGCACTAGTGCCTAAAAATAATTTGTACATATGTATATATACATATACGCATGTATATATGTTCGCAGTATGAAAAGACCACGAAAAGAGAATTAATAGCTGGATCAGCAAATTCCGCTCCTCCCTTCCTCAGTTGCCGTCCGTAGCGAGCAAAATGTGCCAAAAGTTGAGAAGAAATGAACCATCTTTGTTTTCATTTGAACAATGTTGCCATTGCTCAATACACATATATAGTTTTGTACACATCTAAGTTTTCAATTACAATTTTACGGTATCCTACAATAAAGCGGGCGGTAGAAGCCGTGTTGGCTGATCATTTACATTGCGCTTCCATAAAATAGGTCGTATCGGCTGATTCGGGCCACGGTTTTGCGGAATTCGCTGATTGCGCTCTAATGATCGAAGGTAATTTTCGCAAATTCACTTGTTTGTAGGTATATATATATATACAAGGACAGTCGCAAAAGAAACATAACTTTTTAAATATATCTGTTTCTGGTGGCGCCACCTATTGGTGGGTATATGAAGTAAAGAGTTTGATCTCTTGTTGACATTTCGTAAAAATTTTAAGACAATTGGATAACTACAATCGATGTTATCGATCAAAAGGTGACAGCAGCTTTTGGTCGTCGGCCGTAAAATGCAAAGAGCAAATATTAAATTTTGTTTTAAACTTGGGAAAACGTTTACTGAAACATTTCAAGTGATGAAAAAAGTTTATGGTGATCAGTGTCTAAGCCGTCGTAATGTGCATGAGTGGTTTAAGCGATTCCGAGAAGATCGTGTGGACCTCTGTGACGATCAGAAGTCGGTCGTTTTCAGAAGTCAAAAATAAAGAAAATAAGAGAGTTCGTCACACCTGGCCAAACGATTAATGCTGTGTTTTACTTTGGTGTTATGAAGCGTTTTTTTGTCACGCATTCGTCGTGCTTGACCACAATACCGTGAGGCAGGGTCCTTGCGCCTGTTGCACGATAATGTGCCGTGTCATCGGTCGACGCTTGTCACTGATTTTTTGACAAAAAACTCCATATTAACCATTAATCTCTCTCCCTACTCACCTGATCTGGCACCCTGTGATTTTTACCTATTAGGAAAACTTCATTTGCCCATGAAAGGACACTGGTTTCAGGACATTTCAGCTATCCAAAAGGCGATGACCGATATTCTCAAGAGCATTCCGAAAAATTACTTTAAACACTCATTTGAAATGCTAATTGACCGGACTAAACTTTGTATCGGAGCACAAGGAAACTACTTTGAATAAAAAAATATAACTTTTGAAAAATATTAATTTTTTGTTGCTTTTTTTTTGACAGTCCTGCTTCTTTTGCGACAGACCTTGTATATAATTTGTATAAATGCGCCCGTATATACATATGTATGTATATATGTTCGCAGTGACAAGAAACTGTGAAAAGAAAGACAGATCTTTTAATTTTAGATGTATGTATGTATCCATATGTATATATTTTTAAATATACAGATTTGAGTATTGTTAATAACATACATACGTATTAAATTGGTTAAAGTAGTAAATGAGCAAGTTATGCTCTTTGTATGTTATATACACTCAATCCTTTTTTTACGCGATTTTTGGTTCTGCCACTAATCGCGTAGGAAAAAAATCGCGTAAAAATGGTTAGTTTTCCAATATTAACTAACGAATTGGTTCCGAATATAAAAAAATATCGCGTATAACAAAATATACGCGCAAAAAAATATTCAAAAACATTACAATAAGTTTCAAATTTCAGACTTATGATTTATTCATTCATAACAACATAAAAAATACAAAACAAAAACCATATATAAAAGAGAAGAAAATAGAAAATAGGTAGATTTATTGAAAAAAACCGTTGAATGCTGTTTAATCACTGTCATTATCCGTAGTGGAAATTATTCTTAGCCGCTTATTTTGATGGCCGGCACTGATATCACTAGAATTTGTATCAGAATCAATAGTAAGAACTATGGATTGATGTTCTGATTGACTTAGCATCTCCGACTGAGTTTGCACCATAAATTCAGTTAATTTTGTTTGAATATTCCTCTTTGGACCCAATAAATTCCGATGTAGTTCTTTATATCTTAACATGCAGAGACTCAATTTTTTTTGAAAAATTCGTGCACGTTCGGCATCAGTATCATTTGCTACAAAATAATTTTCCAATTCTGCTGCAAGTTTAAGACCAAGCAAAAAACGAAAAAAAGCAATCGCGTTAAAGTGAGAAATCCGCGCAAAAAAAGGAATTTGCGTTGAAAAAATAGCCGCGTTAAAGTGAAATAGCGTAAAAAGAGATCGCGTAAAAAAAGGACTGAGTGTATATCAAAAAAGTCTTGCGGTATTTTCGCTAGTTGGCGCTGAAAGCGCGTAGTTCTAGTTTTATTCGTCACTTCGGGTCATGCTATACTTTTTGGAAAGCTCATTTCACGCGCTAAGTTTCTTTAAGTCTTTCGTGAGTTATGGCGTCGCAAACACGGAGCAAAATAAAGAGAAAATACGGCATATTTTACAGTACTACTACGATAAAGGCAAAAATGCATCTCAAGCCGCCAATAAAACTTGTGCAGTTTATGGACCCGATACAGTTTCCATTTCCACCGCACAACGATGGTTTCAACGTTTTCGTTCTGGTGTAGAGGTAGTCGAAGATGCGCCACGCTCCGGAAGGCCTGTCGTCGAAAATTGCGATAAAATCGCTGAATTGGTCGAAAGAGAGCGGCATAGTAACAGCCGTAGCATCGGTCAAGAGCTGGGCATGAGTTATCAAAAATTCATTTCAATTTCAATAAAAAAAAAAATTCAATAAAAATACCGCAAGACTTTTGACAACGCAATATATAATATGCGACATATACAATATAAAAGATATAATTTTAACATATGCTTTTATTGTTTTTTTTTTTTTGCTTACGATTGCCTTAGCGTATTTTAGCAATCCTGCTTATATTTGATTAAGTATAAGGGGTATTGCTGGAAATTTCTGCAAGTAAATACTTGAATTTTTTATTATTTTCGGGATCAATAATCCGCTATATACAGTACCAAACTGCTTTGTTAGCGGTTTTTCGGTTTTTACCGGAAAATAAACCGAATACCGAAAACAGTTTGGTAACGGTTTTGTTTTCTTTTTTGACCCGAATTTTGGTCAGAACCGCAAATCTATTTTT
Source organism: Bactrocera neohumeralis (assembly GCF_024586455.1). Taxonomy (NCBI): domain Eukaryota; kingdom Metazoa; phylum Arthropoda; class Insecta; order Diptera; family Tephritidae; genus Bactrocera; species Bactrocera neohumeralis. Next base: position 7,544,368 of record NW_026089623.1, read on the forward strand.
TTATTTTCGAACATATGTACATATACGTATATAATATCTGTGTCGTTTTGTCTTAACATCTTAAGTCTAAAAATCGTGTTTGGAGATATTAACGATTTTGTATAAAATCATGTGTGCTGCAGCTTAAAAAAAATGTTTAGCCCAATAAAAAGTTTAACTATTATTAAATTAAAATTAGGCAAGTTTTGAAAAATAGCTTGTTTGAAAGTATTGTTTTTTTGTTGATTTGTACGTAAAATGTTTTGTAAAACGAAAATAACTAAGAAACGATGTCTTAATTAGACTTAAGATTTTGTTACGTAAGAAAGACTAGAGTTTTTAAAATTAATAAGTAGACATAAGAGCTTCTGTTAAAATTGAAACAAGTAAGTAAAAGGAGGTAGGACGTTTGTTTAATTTTTTTATTGCTTAGAAAAACGATTAAAATTTAAAATTTACAGTCTTAAGTTCTTATATTTTTATTTAAAACGAAAAAAAATCCAAAAAATAAAAGGCAATGTTTAAGTTTTCCAGTCAAGCTTGTAAATGATTGTACTTTATTCTATCGTTGCTTTCATCGTTTTCGGTTAGATCTGGATGACAGTCTAACATATCTTCTGAAGATAAGTTCATATGGAAGCCTCTATAAATTTCATCCACTAGCGGCAGCATAGTAACCGACCAATTTGTCTTTTTCTCCGGAACGCTTTCGCATTAAAGGTGAGTGCCGTGCATTTAGGTTTATCAGCAAACTTTATATGGTCCTTCGAGCCGTACCGGACGGCACAAAGTGATAAACAAAAAAAAAAAAATTACGGTCACGCGTCAATAAAACAATAAAATAATCGCGGTCACGCGGTAAAAAATTAATCACGGCGGAGAAAACGGTAGTGAAAAAGTGAAAAAAAGAAAAAAAGCCGGTAGTGACAAAACTTTAGAAAACCAAAAAAAAAAACTTACAAAAAGTGCAGTGGGCCAAACAACAAAAAAAAAAAAATAATTAAAAAAAAAGTGAAAACAAAGTGAACAGGTAAGGAAGGGCTAAGTTCGGGTGTCACCGAACATTTTATACTCTCGCATGGTAAAGTGATAATCGAGATTTCATTATTCGTCATTTAAATATTTTTCAAATACCGTATTTTTGTAAAGTTTTATTCCGCTATCATCATTGGTTCCTAATGTTTATACTTGTATTATACAGAGAAGGCATCAGATGGAATTCAAAATAGCTTTATATTAGAAGAAGGCGTGGTTGTGAACCGATTTCACCCATATTTCGTACATGTTATCAGGGTGTTAAGAAAACATTATATACCGAATTTCATTGAAATCGGTCTAGTAGTTCCTGAGATATGGTTCTTGGTCCATAAGTGGGCGGCGCCACGCCCATTTTCAATTTTTAAAAAAAGCCTGGATGCAGCTTCCTTCTGCCACTTCTTCCGTAAAATTTAGTGTTTCTGACGTTTTTTATGAGTCGGTTAACGCACTTTTAGTGATTTTCAACATAACCTTTGTATGGGAGGTGGGCGTGGTTATTATCCGATTTCTTCCATTTTTGAACTGTATATGGAAATGCCTTAAAAAAACGGCTCTGTAGAGTTTGGTTGACATAGCTATAGTAGTTTCCGAGATATGTACAAAAAACTTAGTAGGGGGCGGGGCCACGCCCACTTTTCCAAAACAATTGGGTCCAAATATGCCCCTCACTAATGCGATCCTTTGTGCCAAATTTCACTTTAATATCTTTATTTATGGCTTAGTTATGACACTTTATAGGTTTTCGGTTTCCGCCATTTTGTGGGCGTGGCAGTGGGTCGATTTGGCCCATCTTCGAACTTAACCTTCTTATGGAGCCAAGGAATACGTGTACCAAGTTTCATCATGATATCTCAATTTTTACTCAAGTTACAGCTCGCACAGACGGACGGACAGACGGACGGACAGACAGACATCCGGATTTCGACTCTACTCGTCGCCCTGATCACTATATATAACCCTATATCTGACTCTTTTAGTTTTAGGACTTACAAACAACCGTTATGTGAACAAAACTATAATACTCTCGTTAGCAACATTGTTGCGAGAGTATAAAAACGGTAGTAACAACTGACCGTTGGTGACCGATAAAAAGTCCCTATAGAACAATACATATACATATATAGTGTGGAAAACGGTAACAACTGACCGTTGGTGACCAAAAACCAAAACAACAAAAAAAGGAAAGTCCCGGTAGAACAAAACCGGTAGTGTAAAAAAAAAAAAAAAAAAGTGAAAACCTGTGGACAAAGTTTGGAAAACAAAAAAAATAAGGCAAAGCGGTGAAACAAGGAGGAGGAAAGGAAAACCAAATGAAATGTATATGTTGTGAAGTGTGAACAGAACAAAAGTGCAGGTACAAAGAATAAAAGTGAGGTGAGGTGACAAAAGTTGCGGTGCGGTTAAATACACATAAAATACACATATGTATGTATGGTGAAACTAAAAACGAAACCAAGAAAAAAAAAAGTGAGGTGGCAGAAAACACAGTGCTGTGAAAATAATAAAATAAATTGAGACAAAGAGGAACTAAGAAAACACAATAACAACACCAGCAGCAAAAGGACTGTGGAAAGGAAGCACAGGCACAAGCATAGGCACAGGCAAACTTAAATTAAGGCACATACACTCATACAATTTTATCCCCAAAAGCCCCTGGCGGACATGAAAGTGAGTTGTATCGTTTCCTTTTAATATTCATATTTCATAAACATATATGTATGAAAAAAAAAAAAGAGGAGAGAAAAGAGAAACCGTTACCAAACTGTTTTCGGCATTCGGTTTATTTTCCGGTAACAACCGAAAACCCGCTAGCAAAGCAGTTTGGTACTATATATAGCGGATTATTGATTGCCGGTAAATGCTTACCGTTGTGTTATAACACAAAACCTATCCCAAAAACAAAAAACAAAATTTTTTCAAGTATTGACTTGCACAATTTTCCAGCAATACCCCTTATACTTAATCAAGTATAAGCAGGATTGCTTAAAATAAGCTACGGCAATCGTAAGCAAACATAAAAATAAAGGCATATGGCAAAATACCTAATCTTTTATATTATAAATACATACATATATGTATGTCCCATACACTATATTCATATAACATACAGAGAGCATAACTTGCTCATTGTTGCGTCAAGCGACAAGATGTATATGTATATTTAAACATGAAATTAAAATTAAGAAAAATGAATTTTAAAAAATTATAAAATATTGAATTATTTATTGTATACTTACCTTAATTATGTATTCATACTACTAATCTACTACTTACCTTAATACTTACCATAATCTATTACAATATTGAACGAAAAGTTGAAGATAATTATATTTAACCCTTTTTTATACATATGAACATTACCACTAGTTTAAGCCGTTAGTTTAAGATTTAGGCTAAGCAACTAAATGAAATTAAATAAAGAAGCATTGGTATTAGAATCATCGAATCGACCGGACGCGTTTTCATTTATTATGGCAAATTATTTTCGAGACAGGCAATTAGACTTCTTGTTTTATTCACGCATTTCCCAAGTTTATATTTTCGCTTCTCAAAAACGCTTGAGAATTTTCATGGCGCCCGAGCAGGGACTTAGTGCGTGAACTAAAAATATTTTATTGTTTTCGGGTTTAATAACCATATCGTTTCTAATTGCCTGTCAATCTCGGTTTTCGGTGTTCGGCTTTCGGCGAAGTGAAAGTGGTGACCAAAATTAAAAAAAAAAAATAAAATTATTAAACCTGAAAAAACAAAAACAAAAAACAAAGAATAAAAAATAATAACCTTAACTAAAAATACATATAGAAATACATACCTACCTATATGTACATAATGCATACATATATATAGTGGAAGTGACCAAGTTGTACATGGATCGTGATACCTAAATAAAGGAAAAATAAAATATAAAACACAAAACGAGAGTGAGAACAAAAAGAAAAAGTGGCGGAAAAGTATTTAATACTTATATATTCGTGAATACTTTGAAAAATAAAGTGGCTAAATAAAAAGCAAATATATATGTGAAACGTGAATTTAAACATAATATAAAAACCAAATATAAATATATATACATACATACATAAACGTGAAGTGGAGTGGAGTGCTAAATAAATACTTACCCATATACCTACTATAGAATCAAAAAAAAAAAAGGAGAAGGGAAGTATTGTGAAGTGTGTGCATAGACATACGTATATACATAAATATACTTAGCATATAACTAAAGAAAATAAAAAGTGGTACTTACAAGTGTATGAGGTGAATTATTTATGTGGTACAGTGGTGGGCGCAAATAAAAAACGAAAAGTTTCTGCCCTAACCAAAAAAATATATATATATACATATATATATATTACAGTTTAAAAAACAGTTTTCTAAACTGTTTAAAGTGCCGCAAAAGTAAAAAACCGGTAAGCCCAAAAAACCGTTGGTATCATCCGTTGCTGCCAATCCGTTGCTGCGGTAATTACTTCGTTGCCATCACTTCGCTGCTGCCATCGTCGCTGCTGCCATCGTCGCTGCTACCATCAAACCGCTGCTGCCATCAACGCCGCTGCCGTCGTGGGAATGAGCTGCCACTGTATTCTCTGCAAAAGGGACGTAAGCGCCGGCAAACAGCCTACGCACCAGGTAACGAGTGCGAATTACTGAAAGCAGTGCAAAAAAAGAAAAGCAAACTTTTGGCTCTCCCTTTTTCACTTTATAAGTACATATTGCATTTTATTAATATTGTACATATATGTATATATACAGTGGGGAGCAAAACCGTCAACATGTTTACTGAATGCGACTAAAGGTGCTTATAACTTTTTTTTTACTAGCAGTATCGGCAACATTTATACACCAAAATAAAGATAATAATTCAATTTATTAAAAATAGAAAACAGAACAGCTTTTATTTATTCTTGAACGAAAATATACGATAAGTTCCATTTACAAGTCATTTTGACAGTTTTGCACTTATACACTTAGCCCTAAGTTCTTCACAGGGCTTAGTACTTTGTCCATAGACCTTTATTTTTTATTACGCTTTTTTGCGTCTGGGCATACTTTCAACCAAGTTTTCAATAATTGAGTGGGGTATATTTCTCCACTTCGTCTGTACCCGACTCCACAGTTCGTCCATGTTAGAAGGCGGATTTCGATACTTAGCCAGATGCTGCTTAACGTATGCCCACAAATTTTCTATC